>NW_021163286.1:162500-181257 GCF_004324835.1 Dendronephthya gigantea | reverse complement strand
AAGCCTATGATGGCTATGGACGGCTATTGAGCCTATGTATGGCAATGGAAAGCTATGGATGGCCTATTGGATGCCTATGGCCTATGGATAGCTATGGACGGCTATGGAGGCCTATGGTTGGTTATTACCTATGGTGGCCTATGAAGGCTATGGATGACCTATGGGGGCCTATGGATTGCTATGGTGGGCTATGGAGACCTATGGAGGCCTATGGATGGCTATGGATAGCAATTGAGGCCTATGGTGGCCTATGGATGGCCGATGATGACTTATGGGGCCTATGCATAGCTATGGAGAGCCATGGGGCCTATGGATAGCTATAGATTGCCTTTGGAGGCCTATAGATGGCTATGGATGCCTATGGAGCCTATGGATTGCTATGGAGGCCTATTGATAACTATGGAGGCCTATGGAGGCCTTTGGATGGCTATGGATAGCTATGGAGGCCTATGGAGGCCTATGGATTGCTATGAAGCCTATGGAAGCCTATCGGTGGCTATGGATAGCTATGGAGCGTATGGAGGCCTATGGAAAGCTATGGATGGCTATGGATGGCCTATGGAGGCCTATGGATAGCTATGGACGCTATGGAGGCCTATGGATAACTATGGGTGACTATGGTGGCCTATGGAAAACTATGGATGAACCTAGGGGGCCTATGGATAGCTATGGATTGCCTTTGGAGGCCTATGGATAGCTATGGATGCCT
This sequence comes from Dendronephthya gigantea, assembly GCF_004324835.1. Taxonomy (NCBI): domain Eukaryota; kingdom Metazoa; phylum Cnidaria; class Anthozoa; order Malacalcyonacea; family Nephtheidae; genus Dendronephthya; species Dendronephthya gigantea. The sequence continues at coordinate 180,548 of NW_021163286.1, read as the reverse complement.
ATGGAGGCCTATGGATTGCTCTGAGGCCTATGGATAACTATGGAGCCTATGGAGGCCTTTGGATGGCTATGGATGGCTATGTATGGCCTAGCTATTGGGCGATATAGAGTCCTATGGATCGCTATGTACGGCCTATGGAGTCCTATGGATGGCTGTGGATGGCCTATGAAGGCCTATGGATGGCTATGGAGACTATGGAGGCCTATGGATGGCTATGGATAGCAATTGAGCCTATGGTGGCCTATGGATAGCTATGGATGACCTATGGGGGCCTATGCATAGCTATGGAGACCATGGAGGCCTATGGATAACTATGGATTGCCTTTGGAGCCTATAGATGGCTATGGATGCCTATGGAGGCCTATGGATGCTATGGAGGCCTATTGATAACTATGGAGGCCTATGGAGGCCTTTGGATGGCTATGGATAGCTATGGCCTATGGAGGCCTATGGATTGCTAAAAGGCCTATGGAGGCCTATCGGGCTATGGATAGCTATGGAGGCCTATGGAGGCCTAAGGATAGCTATGGATGGCTATGGATGGCCTATGGCCTATGGATGGCTATGGATGGCTATGGAGGCCTATGGATGGTTATGGATGGCTATGGTGGCCTATGGAAGGCTATGGATGACCTATGTGGGCCTATGGATGGCTATGGAGGGCTATGGAGGGGTATGGATGGCTATGGATGGCCTATGGAGGCCTATGGATCGCTATGGAGGCCTATGAATACTTTTGGACGGCTATGTATGGCCTAGCTATTGGGCAATATGGAGTCCTATGGATGGCTATGTATGGCCTATGGGTCCTATGGATAGCTGTGGATGGCCTATGGAGGCCTATGGATGGCTATGAGACCTATGGAGGCCTATGGATGGCTATGGATAGCTATTGAGGCCTATGGTGGCCTATGGATGCTATGGATGACCTATGGGGGCCTATGCGTAGCTATGGAGAGCCTGGAGGCCTATGGATAGCTATGGATTGCCTTGGAGGACTATACATGGCTATGGATGCCTATGGAGGCCTATGGATTGCTATGGAGGCCTATGGATAACTATGGAGGCCTATGGATCGCTATGGAGGCCTTTGGATGGCTATGGACGGCTATTGAGGTCTATGGATGGCAATGGAAGGCTATGGATGGCCTATGGAGGCCTATGGAGGCCTATGGATAACTATGGACGGCTATGGAGGCCTATGGATGCCATGGATGGCTGTAGTGCCTATGCAAGGCTATGGATGACCTATGATGGCCTATGGATAGCTATGGAGGGCAATGGGGGCCTATGGATAGCTATGGATTGCCTATGGAGACCTATGGATGGCTATTGAGGCCTATGGATAGCTATTGGGCGCTATGGAGTCCTATGGATGCTATGTATGGCCTATGGAGTCGTATGGATGGCTGTGGATGGCCTATGGAGCCTATAGAGACCTATGGATAGCTATGGATGGCTATGGATGGCCTATGGAGGCCTATGGATGGTTTTGGAAGGCTATGGAGACCTATGGATTGTTATGGATATCTATGGTGGCCCATGGAAGGCTATGGATGACCTATGGGGGCCTATGGATGGCTATGGAGGGCTATGGAGGCCTATGGATGACTATGGATGGCCTATGGAGGCCTATGGATCGCTATGGAGGCCTATGGATTGCTATGGACGGCTATTGAGGCCTATGGATGGAAATGAAAGGCTATGGATGGCCAATGGAGGCCAATGGAGTCCTATGGATGGCTGTGGATGGCCTATGGAGGCCTATGGATGGCTATGGTGACCTATGGAGGCCTATGGATAGCTATTGAGGCCTATGGTGGCCTATGGATGGCTATGGATGACCTATGGGGCCAATGCATAGCTATGTAGAGCCATGGAGGCCTATGGATAGCTATGGATTGCCTTTGGAGGCCTATAGATGGCTATGGATGCCTATGGAAGCCTATGGATTGCTATGGAGGCCTATGGATAACTATGAAGGCCTATGGAGGCCTTTGGATGGCTATGGATAGCTATGGAAGCCTATGGAGGCCTATGGATTGCTATAAAGGCCTATGGAGGCCTATCGGTGGCCATGGATAGCTATGGAGGCCTATGGAGGCCTATGGATAGCTATGGATGGCTATGGATGGCCTATGGAGGCCTATGGATGGCTATGGATGGCTATGGAGGCCTATGGATTGTTATGGATGGCTATGGTGGCCTATGGAAGGCTATGGATGACCTTTGTGGGCCTATGGATGGTTATGGAGGGCTATGGAAGGATATGGATGGCTATGGATAGCCTATGGAGGCCTATGGATAGCTATGGATGACCTATGGGGGCCTATGCATAGCTATGGAGAGCCATGGAGGCCTATGGATAACTATGGATTGCCTTTGGAGGCCTATAGATGGCTATGGATGCCTATGGAGGCCTATGGATTGCTATGGAGGCCTATTGATAACTATGGAGGCCTATGGAGGCCTTTGGATGGCTATGGATAGCTATGGAGGCCTATGGAGGCCTATGGATTGCTATAAAGGCCTATGGAGGCCTATCGGTGGCTATGGATAGCTATGGAGGCCTATGGAGGCCTAAGGATAGCTATGGATGGCTATGGATGGCCTATGGAGGCCTATGGATGGCTATGGATGGCTATGGAGGCCTATGGATGGTTATGGATGGCTATGGTGGCCTATGAAGGCTATGGATGACCTATGTGGGCCTATGGATGGCTATGGAGGGCTATGGAGGGGTATGGATGGCTATGGATGGCCTATGGAGGCCTATGGATCGCTATGGAGGCCTATGAATACTTTTGGACGGCTATGTATGGCCTAGCTATTGGGCAATATGGAGTCCTATGGATGGCTATGTATGGCCTATGGGGTCCTATGGATAGCTGTGGATGGCCTATGGAGGCCTATGGATGGCTATGGAGACCTATGGAGGCCTATGGATGGCTATGGATAGCTATTGAGGCCTATGGTGGCCTATGGATGGCTATGGATGACCTATGGGGGCCTATGCGTAGCTATGGAGAGCCATGGAGGCCTATGGATAGCTATGGATTGCCTTTGGAGGCCTATAGATGGCTATGGATGCCTATGGAGGCCTATGGATTGCTATGGAGGCCTATGGATAACTATGGAGGCCTATGGATCGCTATGGAGGCCTTTGGATGGCTATGGACGGCTATTGAGGTCTATGGATGGCAATGGAAGGCTATGGATGGCCTATGGAGGCCTATGGAGGCCTATGGATAACTATGGACGGCTATGGAGGCCTATGGATGGCCATGGATGGCTGTAGTGCCTATGCAAGGCTATGGATGACCTATGATGGCCTATGGATAGCTATGGAGGGCAATGGGGGCCTATGGATAGCTATGGATTGCCTATGGAGACCTATGGATGGCTATTGAGGCCTATGGATAGCTATTGGGCGCTATGGAGTCCTATGGATGGCTATGTATGGCCTATGGAGTCGTATGGATGGCTGTGGATGGCCTATGGAGGCCTATAGAGACCTATGGATAGCTATGGATGGCTATGGATGGCCTATGGAGGCCTATGGATGGTTTTGGAAGGCTATGGAGACCTATGGATTGTTATGGATATCTATGGTGGCCCATGGAAGGCTATGGATGACCTATGGGGGCCTATGGATGGCTATGGAGGGCTATGGAGGCCTATGGATGACTATGGATGGCCTATGGAGGCCTATGGATCGCTATGGAGGCCTATGGATTGCTATGGACGGCTATTGAGGCCTATGGATGGAAATGAAAGGCTATGGATGGCCAATGGAGGCCAATGGAGTCCTATGGATGGCTGTGGATGGCCTATGGAGGCCTATGGATGGCTATGGTGACCTATGGAGGCCTATGGATAGCTATTGAGGCCTATGGTGGCCTATGGATGGCTATGGATGACCTATGGGGGCCAATGCATAGCTATGTAGAGCCATGGAGGCCTATGGATAGCTATGGATTGCCTTTGGAGGCCTATAGATGGCTATGGATGCCTATGGAAGCCTATGGATTGCTATGGAGGCCTATGGATAACTATGAAGGCCTATGGAGGCCTTTGGATGGCTATGGATAGCTATGGAAGCCTATGGAGGCCTATGGATTGCTATAAAGGCCTATGGAGGCCTATCGGTGGCCATGGATAGCTATGGAGGCCTATGGAGGCCTATGGATAGCTATGGATGGCTATGGATGGCCTATGGAGGCCTATGGATGGCTATGGATGGCTATGGAGGCCTATGGATTGTTATGGATGGCTATGGTGGCCTATGGAAGGCTATGGATGACCTTTGTGGGCCTATGGATGGTTATGGAGGGCTATGGAAGGATATGGATGGCTATGGATAGCCTATGGAGGCCTATGGATCGCTATGGAGGCCTATGAATACTTATGGACGGCTATGTATGGCCTAGCTATTGGGTGATATGGAGTCCTATGGATGGCTATGTATGGCCTATGGAGTCCTATGGATGGCTGTGGATGGCCTATGGAGGCCTATGGAGGCCTATGGATGGCTATGGAGACCTATGGAGGCCTATGGATGGCTATGGATAGCTATTGAGGCCTATGGTGGCCTATGGATGGCTATGGATGACCTATGGGGGCCTATGCATAGCTATGGAGAGCCATGGAGGCCTATGGATAGCTATGGATTGCCTTTGGAGGCCTATAGATGGCTATGGATGCCTATGGAGGCCTTAGGATTGCTATGGAGGCCAATTGATAACTATGGAGGCCTATGGAGGCCTTTGGATGGCTATGGATAGCTATGGAGGCCTATGGAGGCCTATGGATTGCTATAAAGGCCTATGGAGGCCTATCGGTGGCTATGGATAGCTATGGAGGCCTATGGAGGCCTATGGATAGCTATGGATGGCTATGGATGGCCTATGGAGGCCTATGGATGGCTATGGATGGCTATGGAGGCCTATGGATGGTTATGGATGGCTATGGTGGCCTATGGAAGGCTATGGATGACCTATGTGGGCCTATGGATGGCTATGGAGGGCTATGGAGGGGAATGGATGGCTATGGATGGCCTATGGAGGCCTATGGATCGCTATGGAGGCCTATGAATACTTATGGATTGCTATGTATGGCCTAGCTATTGGGCGATATGGAGTTCTATGGATGGCTATGTATGGCCTATGGAGTCCTATGGATGGCTGTGGATGGCCTATGGAGGCCTATGGATGGCTATGGAGACCTATGGAGACCTATGGATAGCTATGGATTGCCTTTGGAGGCCTATAGATGGCTATGGATGCCTATGGAGGCCTATGGATTGCTATGGAGGCCTATGGATAACTATGGAGGCCTATGGAGGCCTATGGATCGCTATGGAGGCCTATGGATATCTATGGACGGCTATTGAGGTCTATGGGTGGCAATGGAAGGCTATGGATGGCCTATGGAGGCCTATGGAGGCCTATGGATAACTATGGACGGCTATGGAGGCCTTTGGATGGCCATGGATAGCTGTGGTGCCTATGCAAGGCTATGGATGACCTATGATGTCCTATGGATAGCTATGGAGGGCAATGGGGGCCTATGGATAGCTATGGATGGCCTATGGAGACCTATGGATGGCTATTGAGGCCTATGGATAGCTATTGGGCGCTATGGAGTCCTATGGATATCTATGTATGGCCTATGGAGTCCTATGGATAGCTGTGGATGGCCTATGGAGGCCTATAGAGGCCTATGGACAGCTATGGATTGCTATGGATGGCCTATGGAGGCCTATGGATGGTTGTGGAAGGCTATGGAGACCTATGGATGGTTATGGATGGCCTATGGAGGCCAATGGATGGTAATGGAGACCTATGCTGGCGTATGGATAGCTATGGATAGCTATGGAGGCCTATGGATGGTTTTGGAGGCCTATGGCGGCCTTTGGATGGCTATGGATAGCTATGGAGGCCTATGGAGGCCTATCGGTGGCTGTGGATAACTATGGAGGCCTATGGAGGCCTATGGATTGCTATAAAGGCCTATGGAGACCTATCGGTAACTATGGAGGCCTATGGATAGCTGTGGAGACCTATGGAGGCCTATGGATAGCTATTGAGGCCTATGGTGGCCTATGGATGACTATGGATGGCCTATGGAGGTCTATGGAAGCCTATGGATGGCTATAGATGGCTATGGATGGCCTATGGATCTTGATTGTGGCCTATGGAGGTTTATGGAGAGGTGTGTTTGACTATGGAGGCCTATGGAAGGCTATGGATGGCCTATTGAGACCTATGGATGGCTATAGAGCGTACTGGAGGCCTATGGATTATTATTATAGTTGGCCTATGGAGGCCTATGGATGGCTATGGAGGCCTATGGATAGCTATGGAGCCCTATGGAGGCCTATGGAGGGCTATGGATAGCTATGGAGGCCTATGGATTGCTATGAAGGCCTATGGAGGCCTATCGGTAGCTATGGATAGCTATGGAGGCCTATGGAGGCCTATGGATAGCTATGGATGGCTATGGATGGCCTATGGAGGCCTATGGATAACTATGGACGGCTGTGGAGGCCTATTGATAGCTATGGATGGCTACTGTGGCCTATGGAAGGCTATGGATGACCTATTGGGGCCTATGGATAGCTCTGGACGGCTTTCGAGGCCTATAGATGGCTATAAAGGCCTATGAATATTTATGGACGGCTATGGAGGCCTATGGATGGCAATGGAAGGCTATGGATGGCCAATGGGGACCTATGGATAGCTATGGAGCGCTATGGAGGCTTATGGATAACTATGGATGGCCTATGGAGGCCAATGGATAGCTATGGATGGCTATGGATGGCCTATGGAGGCCTATGGATGGCTATGGATTGCTATGGTGGCCTATGGAAGGCTATGGATGACCTTTGGGGGCCTATGGATGGCTATTGACGGCTATGGAGGCCTATGGATATCTATGGATGACTATGGTGGCCTATGGAAGCTATGGATGACCTATGGGGGCCTATGGATAGCTATGGAGGCCTATGGAGGCCTATCGGTGGCTATGGATAGCTATGGAGGCCTATGGAGGCCTATCGGTGGCTGTGGATAACTATGGAGGCCTATGGAGGCCTATGGATTGCTATAAAGGCCTATGGAGACCTATCGGTAACTATGGAGGCCTATGGATAGCTGTGGAGACCTATGGAGGCCTATGGATAGCTATTGAGGCCTATGGTGGCCTATGGATGACTATGGATGGCCTATGGAGGTCTATGGAAGCCTATGGATGGCTATGGATGGCTATGGATGGCCTATGGATCTTGATTGTGGCCTATGGAGGTTTATGGAGAGGTGTGTTTGACTATGGAGGCCTATGGAAGGCTATGGATGGCCTATTGAGACCTATGGATGGCTATAGAGCGTACTGGAGGCCTATGGATTATTATTATAGTTGGCCTATGGAGGCCTATGGATGGCTATGGAGGCCTATGGATAGCTATGGAGCCCTATGGAGGCCTATGGAGGGCTATGGATAGCTATGGAGGCCTATGGATTTCTATGAAGGCCTATGGGGCCTATCGGTAGCTATGGATAGCTATGGAGGCCTATCGAGGCCTATGGATAGCTATGGATGACTATGGATGGCCTATGGAGGCCTATGGATAACTATGGACGGCTGTGCAGGCCTATGGATGGCTATGGATGGCTACTGTGGCCTATGGAAGGCTATGGATGACCTATTGGGGCCTATGGATAGCTCTGGACGGCTTTCGAGGCCTATAGATGGCTATAAAGGCCTATGAATATTTATGGACGGCTATGGAGGCCTATGGATGGCAATGGAAGGCTATGGTTGGCCAATGGGGACCTATGGATGGCTATGGAGCGCTATGGAGGCTTATGGATAACTATGGATGGCCTATGGAGGCCAATGGATAGCTATGGATGGCTATGGATGGCCTATGGAGGCCTATGGATGGCTATGGATTGCTATGGTGGCCTATGGAAGGCTATGGATGACCTTTGGGGGCCTATGGATGGCTATTGACGGCTATGGAGGCCTATGGATATCTATGGATGACTATGGTGGCCTATGGAAGGCTATGGATGACCTATGGGGGCCTATGGATAGCTATGGAGGCCTATGGAGGCCTATCGGTGGCTATGGATAGCTATGGAGGGCTATGGAGGCCTATGGAGGCCTATGGGTAGCTATGGATAGCTATGGATGGCCTATGGAGGCCTATGGATATCTACGGACGGCTATGGTGGTCTTTGGAAGGCTATGGATGACCTATGGGGGCCTATGGATAGCTATGGAGAGCTATGGAGGCCTTTGGATTGCTATGGAGTGCCTATGGAGGCCTATGGATGGCTTATGGAGGCCTATGGATTGCTATGGAGGCCTATAGAGGCCTATGGAGGTTTATGGATAGCTATGGAGGCCTATGGAGGCCTATGGATTGCTATGAAGGCCTATGGAGTCCTATCGGTGGCTATGGATAGCTATGGAGGCCTATGGAGGCCTACGGATGGCTATGGATGACTATGGTGGCCTATGGAAGGCTATGTAGGATGGCTTAGTGGTGTTTCTTGTGGTTCATTACTCTTGGAAAGCTAGAATCTGTAAAGAGGAAAAGTCAAATACCCGGTATAATGTACATCTACAGTATATCTGGATCAATGTTCTATAATTGTCAGGTAACCTACATGTAGCTGCATTAGCTTAAGCTAGACTAATCTAATTACCTAATCAACTTTGTTTCAGTTTTTATTCACCATTTTACCCTAGCTGCCTCTGACAAAAAATTCAATGCTAATTAACTAGTAAATAGTGTGATGGCTGCATGTACATGAGTATTAGTATTGCATATATGTTTAAACAAGAATTTCTATTTACCTATTAAGTGATCTGTAAAACCATGCTGACCACAGTGTACTAGATCATTAGCACTACATGCTGAGTTGGGTATTCTATCGCCGGTGTCATGATCTTCAAGCTCACTTGGTTCTAGGTCAAATGCATTTGTATGCTGCAGCTGAAATCCAACAACTTTTGGTTCTGATTCTGATTCCTCTCTTGCTCTACTTTTTATCCAACATGTCCTGCTGTTCTTCTCTTTGTCATCAGTCACCAATTGATCGTCATCATCAACTCTATTGTGTCTGTCAATGATATTGTCCCCTGGTGAGGTTGTTATAATCCTGTCTGGCCAGATTCATCTTCAACTCGAATGGTCTTTATTGGGAGGGTGACACCAGTTGCTAAACATTGCTTCCAGCACTTGACAAGATACTTCTCCTCAGCACTGAAATTGCTAGAGCGAAAATGGTGTAGCGAAGGACCTTCTGGACAAGCATTTGGTGCGCTTTCTCCATCAAGGAATTCGACACTGCCATTTTCATTTTCAACCCACCACTTCCCATTCCCAGACAGAAGAAAATCACTTATTCTTTCAAGGTGGGCTTGCCATGATCGGATGTGCTTTTCTATTATTTGTAGTGGAATTATGGTATTTCCATAGGGTGGAAAGATGCTGCAAGCTTAGAAACAGTTGCTTCTTGCTTAGAGGCAGATAAGCCTTGAAAAGCTTGCATCTGTTTCTCAGCTTGCAGTCTGATGAATATGTTTCCAATGATGTGGCTTGGGTGATATGAAGATGTTGATTTTGTGATATTTGTGATGGTATTGAAAATTCTTTCCTGCTCTTCAACATTACATGCTTTTCCATTAATCAGGCGGTTTTGAATTGCAGCATGGCAGGTAATGTTATGATAATAATTACCATATAGTTTCCGGGTTGTTATTTCCTTCAACTTAAAACCAAATACTTCTCTGCACAAGATACCATGGAACCATGTCATGTTGTGTAGACGAAGAACAGACTTTGGGGTTCTCTTAGCTTCTGGAGTATAGGCAATGCGTTGAATTTCTACCAGTGTTGTCAAAAGTTGCTGAACTACTGATGAAGAAATAATTTTTGAAGATAGCTTTGTAAGGGTAATAAGTGCGCATCGGTAATCAAATGTCCGTTTAGTCTCCTTTCCACCAATATAAGAACTGATGACCTCCTTCACGGCAGTAGCTTCTGTTTCAGGCAGATGAGATTGAAGTTCATTGAAAACATTCTCAATGTGTTTTCCAATGTCATGAAGTAGTTCAAAGCTTAGAACTTCATAATTTTCAGAATTGATGGATTGGAGAGTGGCTGTTGGGTTGGTGAATAGCAGTGCTGGTACTCGTTGGACCCCATGTAATTCTTCTGCCAACAGCTTCTGAGGTTCATCTTTTTTTTCTCCATCATAGATTCTTCTTGAATTCAATTCTTGAATCAGTTCCTGTTTGCTCAATTTGTGGAATGGCTTGGGATCTTTTGCCAGACTTCTTTTTCTTCCTAGGGTTCCACGAAGCACCAGTTGTTGTCGGTCAAATAATGACAAGTAATGGCAGGAAAAACAAACATCCAGGTGATATGCCTGCTGTGCACTTGCACCACACCCAGAACAATAAAAGTAGCCTCCTTTCTGCTGACCAGATTCAATCTGGCGAGCTGGACTGTCACCATGAAAAAAACGCATTGTATCAGCAATATCATTTCCTGAATTTGTTTGCAGCTTAACACTCATGTCCTGCATGCACTCAAGTCGTGTGTCAATGTAAGCAAGTTGTTCAACATCTGAACTCCCTGACCTTGCAACAATGTATACTTCAGGTGTTTGAACTTTCATTTCGATATCTACATTTTCACTTTCAGTGACGTCTTGATACTCTTCATTGGTGTAGTGCACTGCAGGATCATAAAGGCATGACACCATAAAAACTAGGTGACCATGATTAGCAATTGTTGAAAGATCATGCCACATCTTTAGGTGCCTTGTTCTTTCTATATCTTTCAGATGAGCCCGCATTGTTTCGACATTTTCCCCTTCTACATATTCATTAATGGCTTTTAACAAACTTATCAGGCTGTCACTTTCCATATTTTCATACTCATCATCAGTTCTCTGCCTCATATATTTTTCCTGACTTGATAACATTCTCTCTCTTATTTCAAGCAGGGGCTGCTTTCGTCCATCCACCACAAATTCTGATTTCATGACCTCTCCAGAATCATTAAGTACCAACTTTACATACTAAAATTAAGGATCAGTAATTAGATTGCATAATTATAATTAACTAAAGTTGCAACATGTTAACTACATGGTGCTGTGGTGAAGCAATTAAGTTTCTACATTTGTGTACAAAAATATAATAATCTAGTAGACATTTATTTAATTGTACTTGTTGGTCAGTCAATCAGAAGTTATTGCAAATTAATTCCTTTGCAGGTTACTAAAAAGTCTAATTATGTACTAGCTACATAAGTAAGCTGGATATATTACACAAACCTTTCTTGGTACTATTTGTTGTCCAACTGTATATTCACCAGATAAGACTTTTTTCTTCATCTCATCCTTCACACTCTCTATAGTTTGTGGTGCTGCAACCGTGATTTCCCCTCCTTTTCCCCTTAGTTTTTTCCTTCGGGCTCTCTCATTGTTCCCAGTATGTTTACGCTTAAATCTATTCACATTAACTCCTTTAGATTTCAGATACTCTTTAGCTATTTGCCCTCCATTCTTTGCTCTCTCACCCTGAGTGTTCCTAATTTTGTGTCTTCTAGCTAGATCTGACCAATTTACAACCATATCATCTGGATAGTTTTCTACTTCTTCTCTCATTTTATCCTTCTCAAATTTTTTGTTGCTCAAGTTTCCAACAGGATTTCTCTTTTTTGTACCAACAGCCATATCTGTTCTGTGTTTTGCATCCTCAGCACTTTCAAATGCCATGGCAAGGCGTGCTCGCTTTGTTGCTGCTAACGATTGACGGTTACCATAACACCTGAAATATTTAGAGAATTGGTACATCATGTTTAGTTTGCTGTTCCAGCTATTTTAATTATTCACCAATTCTCGCTTTCCATTAAAATATTGGAAACAAATAAAGTAAAAATAAAGGGTTCTGGTCAGCTGTACTAGCTGCAGCTTAACTCCTTGGTGTTAGATGGCAAGGATCTGCATGGTCAGTTCAAGATACACTGTACCTGGTGAAGGGCACATTTAATTCCACGGGCCTAAATATTTAGGGTGAGACCCAATTTAAATGTTTTTATAACTACTCCAAAAATCATTATAATAATATACAGTCTATATATAAATATATATATATATATATATATAAATATATATATATATATACATATATATATATATATATATAATATATATATATATATATATATATATATATATATATATATATATATATATATATATATATATATATATATATATACTTATAAAGTATTAGTCTTAATTAGTTACTGTACGCTGTCTTGTCAATTTATTAGTACATGTACCTCATAACTGATGTATCCTTCCAGTGTGACTGCAAATTAGCTTTTGTCTTGCGTAAATAATTTCTTCTTTCTTTTTTTTTCTCAGCGCTACTCTTCTTGGTTTCAATGTTTCAGGACGGAAGAGTGGTCAGGGCTTTCTCTAAAGGTATGTTGAAGACTCTCTGAAATGCTGGGTTAATTTCATCATATACCTTTTGTGCGGCAATCTGATACTCTCGTCGTGTGCACTTGGTTTGGACGGGCTGTTTACATGTATTAACCGCGATGTTTTGAGCCAGAACCTCTGGATTTTCTTTGAGACATCCTTTGTATTGCTTTGATTAAACTGGGAAGAGTGCTTGGTAGGTCGAATACTTGTGATAACAGCTGTGACAGTCCATTAAGCTATGTTCATTCTTACGCGTGTTCGACAGTTCCTCTCAGTTATCGCCGGAGAAAGTGTTCAGATATTTCTCGCGTTCTTTATATTTACGGGGATTCCAACTACTGAACTTCTTGCGCAAGTCTGGTAGCTTTCTTTGAAAAGTTTTCAAATCAACTGTGTACTTTTTGCTCGTAAACATTTGGCAGAAACGCTCTTGAATAAACTGTACTGTACGCTGTCGGTGGTCGAGTGGTGTTTCAGTGTCGACACGTTTTATTTTGACCACGGAATCTTTTGTAAAACGCCAAATTGCTGCCTTGGCAAACCCACACGTGTGGGGATGAATAAGACTTATAACCATGCCAATCAAGCAGAATAATTCGATGTTATAGTTGTTTGCGCACTTCGACATGCTAGTCTGTTGAAGCAAATTTTGAAACTGGCGCTTAAAATTTGATTATGCGCGTCTAATTTTGACAGATTATAATCTTAACTTACGCACGGATCAGGCTCTGGTTTCAATATTGCACTCAAGTGTTTATATTGCGCGATATTGTCCTCGAAATTATTTTATATTATGTACTTTGATATAACCTTCTACGGTAGTGCTAGCCAGCCCGGTAAAGATTTTGGTGACAAATGGTCGTGTGCTTTCAGATTTTGCTTAAACAATAATAGTGAACAAATGTATACACTTTCTGTGTATTAAAATTACCGCTTTCAATCATGAGCAAAGCTGAATTTACACTGTGACTTCTATTTTGCATTTTGAGCTGTTATGATCGCCATTTTGAGCGTCTCTCGTTGCCATTACTATGTGGTGTACCGCTGTATGTACACCAAGGACTCGTGCGGCAGAAATGGCGCTTATTTTGCGATTCATTTACATGGGAGATGTCGAGTCTTCAATGCCTTTGCAGGAAAGGATTTTATTATCAACCATTAAAGGCTTAGGCGCTAATTAACTGCAAAATATGTCGAACTTGCTAAGAAATGTCGTAAACCTGCAGTATTTGCACTTGAAGTAGCTTTAATGTACGAAAATATGCGCACAGTAAAGCGTTTTTTTACTTTGAGTCCATTTTACGCTACAATAATACACGATTTTCACAGATACAAGTTTCAATATTATAGAGCAGTTCTTTGGCAATATATTTGTAATTGAACATTTTCTTAAAACTTTGAACGGTTTTTAAAACTTTGGGTCAGTTAAAAAAATTGTTAACTCATGTTGAGTAACATTAACGCCCTAAACCTGACCAGTTCGTCTTCAAATCGCTGTAAATAATTTTTCTTTTATTTTTCATCAATTAATGCCAATTGTGAAACCTGACCCAATCATTAAACTACCTGAGTTATCAACTGATAAAACATCAGACCAATCGTAAGCTGTAATCCACTGACCAAAAAGTCGTAAATTGCTATCTCTAAGATCCCTTTTCAGCACAGATTTGTTCGCTTGAATAGGTGGTTTATTTAAGTAAGGTTTAATTAGGATGGTGTTATGATCACTAAGACCACGAGGGGGCAGTTTAGAGACATCCAAGGTAGACTTCTTTATATTAGTTAGACACCAACCCAATATAACGTTTTCTCTGGTACCAACGCGTATTATTTGAGAGAGACCTGTTAGCCTCTTAACACGATTAACGTCGAAGCCAGTGCTGGTTGGAATGAAATCACCTGTAATCAAAACAATGGCATCGGGGTGGTCTCTAAGAAATATATCAACGTTACTTTGGATATGATTGTATAAATCCCAGTTCTCAGATGCACCAGATGATGTCGTGTGGTATATAGCAGCCACAAGAATAATTGAGATGGATCTTGGAAGACGTTTAGGTCTTAACGACAACCACAGGGATTCAATATTTGGGTTCTCAAACTTTTTAAATCTCGTACAGGAGATTTTACAGCAGACATAAATACAGAAACCACCCCCACTCGAAAATTCACAATTGGAAACGAAACAGCCATCCTCCAGTTAAACAAGGTTGCAGATCGGCCGCCGTCTGACATGAAAAGTCTGAGATATTTGTGTCTTTATTAGTGTCGTTAGGTCTACTTACAGCATTTAAACTTCCCACAAATTTGGAACATATAAGCTGTGTGATATCGCTCGCTTCGGGGCCATCTATGTAGAGCAAACATTTAGATCTTCGCCAAGAAATCGAAGTATTAGATGATTTAAATACTTTCTTGTCGCCGCCTGGTTGATCCCATACTCCAATTAGCTTTAAGTCTTCAGATACAAACTTCTTTAATAGATCGTATTCTCCCGTCCAGGCAAGACACACATTGTCTGACAACGACATATTACAACTCAGACCAAGGTATATACTATAGATGAGTT
This sequence comes from Dendronephthya gigantea, assembly GCF_004324835.1. Taxonomy (NCBI): domain Eukaryota; kingdom Metazoa; phylum Cnidaria; class Anthozoa; order Malacalcyonacea; family Nephtheidae; genus Dendronephthya; species Dendronephthya gigantea. The sequence goes on along the minus strand of NW_021163286.1, from coordinate 165,464 downwards.
ATAAACTTGTAAAATCGATCTAAAAACTGTAAAATGCAGGAGCTCAAAAGTACACGTCTTGCTTCAATGCTATTGTGAATTGATGAAGGAAGCATTATTTTAATGAAAAATCGTTTGCGCATGTGCGGAAACGAATTTTTCAATGTTTTTGTGCACCACGACTTTCGGGATGCCCAAAAAGAGTTAAATCTTTAATGTAGCAGCATTATTTCGATGAAAAATATTTTGCGCAAGCGCGGCAACGATTTTTTCAATGTTTTTGTGCACGGCGACATTCGGGATGCCAAAAAACAGTTAAATCTTTAGGGTAGAAGCAGTATTTCGATGAAAAATCGTTTGCGCATGTGCGCAACGATTTTTTTAATGTTTTCGTGCACTGCGACTTTTGGGATGCCCAAAAACAGTTAAATATTTAGGGTAGCAGCATTATTTCCATGAAAAATTGTTTGCGCATGCGCGGCAACATTTTTTCAATGTTTTTGTGCACCGCGACATTCGGGATGCCTAAAAACTGTTAAATCTCGAGGGTAGCAGCATTATGTCGATGAAAAATCGTTTGCGCATTCGCGGCAACGATGTTTTAAATGTTTTTGTGCACCGCGACATTCGGGATGCCCAAAAACAGTTAAATCTTTAGGGTAGAAGCATTATTTTGATGAAAAATCGTTTGCGCATGTACGGCAACGATTTTTTTAATGTTTTTGTGCACCGCGACATTCGGGATGCCCAAAAACAGTTAAATCTTTAGGGTAGAAGCATTATTTTGATGAAAAATCGTTTGCGCATGTGCGGCAACGATTTTTTTAATGTTTTTGTGCACCGCGACATTCGGGATGCCCAAAAACAGTTAAATCTTTAGGGTGGCATCATTATTTCCATTAAAAATTGTTTGCGCATGCGCGGCAACGATTTTTTCAATGTTTTTTTGCACCACGACTTTCGGGATGCCCAAAAAGAGTTAAATCATTAAGGTAGCAGCATTATTTCGATGAAAAATTGTTTGCGCATGTGTGCAACAATTTTTGCAATGTTTTTGTGCACAGCGACATTCGGGATGCCAAAAAACAGTTAAATCTTTAGGGATATAGATCTTTTAAATATTTTGGCATCGAGATTGATGAACAACTTAATTGGGAAGCCCATATAAGTGCAATAAGCAGAAAGGTAGGCGCGGGAATAGGTGTAATGAGACGAGTTAAACCCTTTGTTCCTGAAGAAACCATGCACACCATTTACAAAGCTTTAATTCAACCATACTTTGACTATTGTTCCTCTCTTTGGGACAATTGCGGTCTATTATTGAAAGAAAAGTTGCAAAAATTTCAAAATAGGGCTGCTCGGGTGTTAACGGGGGCAGACTACAATACAAGCTCCTCTGAACTCCTGGAGCAGATTAGATGGAAAAATCTCGAAACTAAATATAAAACTAACAAAGCAGTTCTCGTTTATAATATCCTAAATAACGGTACTGCTCCGTGCCTTCGCGAATCCTTTTCTGAGCGTAGTGTAATTGAAAATGGTTATAACCTGAGACATTACGATACTGATCTATCAATCAGTCAAAGATTCTAGCAAAATCAACAGCCAACCTGGTATAATGAACTCTACCGCAACAGCATGCATTACGAAATTAGGGAAAGGTGTTTAGTTGGTGTTGGGGCAAACAAATGAGGTTATTAAATTTGACAAGGCTAGACAGCATCAAAAAAATTACCCCACTGACAAACTTTTTTATGATGATTTGATGCAAAAAGCAGCTGTTATGGAAACACTTATTAGCAAAGAGCAGCGACAAATACGAGCTGAGCTAAGTGAATGGGAAAGAGAGTTCTTCATAAACAATAACTGCAAAGTTGCCACCCAAAGTGACATAGCAGCAAGTCCACATGCTAAACGTCTCACAAACAAGCTAAAGTACGCCAAAGCTATTTTGAGTAAGTTCAAGAATGATGGAAAATAGAAAAGTCAATATCGGCAACCTTAATTAGAACTATAAGATTTCCTTTCCAATCATGTACCACTGAGGCACTGAGGTTTTTATTGTTTGTCATTTTTGGTAAATAATTTACATATAATCTGTTTATTCTCTGACGACTCAGCGACAGAAATTAGCTAGGTTCAAAGACATTATGAAACTTGTCATGATGATATGATTGGAGATGAAATTTATTAATTTTTAATGGCCTCCTTGTTTTGTAAATAGCTTGGTTTTATTGTAAATATGGAAAGGAAAATGAGCAACGCAAGAATGCATAAAATTTTGCCATATTTGCCACCTCGTTTGGGCCGGTTTGGCACAGTTTATACAAATATGCTTTATATATCACATGCATGGATTTCCTCACTGGCAATGAAAACTATCCTATTGACAATAGATTACATACTAATTTTCTTGTATGATTGCATGGCGACTTTAGTAATTATAATAACTTGTAGGTACACCACGTAAGTATTAAATACTGCAGTATTTAATACTGCAGTATTTAATACTTACGTGGTGTACCTACAAGTTATTATAATTAGATTACATACTATTATTAGACTTTCCACAAGTCGAACTCGGAAAGTAGAGGTCAACCTGTGGCAAGTATATAGATTACATTGCCCACTTTGATATCAAACTCTTGTTTCGTGCGCACTTAAGCAAGTTTGGGAAGTGTCTGTTCGAGTTGACTCACCTAGCGTGTCTTGTAGCTTCACCAACATTGGCTTACTTCAACAATCAAAATTTGTAGGCGTAGTACTCGTAAAAATCCATTATAAACCAAGTATTTCAATATATACAACCATATAGCTCTCCAAATCAATAAAAAAACACCACAAAATACACAATGTAAAGATATTCTCTTACAACGAACATTAAAAGTTTAAATGGTAAATGCGTGCTACCGTTGCCAAGCAACAAAGAGACATCTGCTGGCAAAGGAATTTTCCTTACATGGACAGTCCTTTCATATAAGGAGA
>NW_021163286.1:0-155000 GCF_004324835.1 Dendronephthya gigantea | reverse complement strand
TTTTGGGCATCCCGAATGTCGCGGTGCACATAAACATTAAAAAAATCGTTGCCGCACATGCGCAAACGATTTTTCATGGAAATAATGCTTCTACCTTAGCATTCCAGTACGTATTACACATCGTCGAATGCCGGTTAACTCAAATCGAGTAAATAAGCAGAGACGTGCGCATCAGGTTTTTTGGCATCGGTATCAGACCGACTGGCTCAGGCACCTGGAATTGGTCCGCAGGAGAACTTGGACATGAACAGTTTTCACTCTAACTTAATTACAGTGCCTATAGAACCTATAAATTTTAAATGTGATGAAACTAATTTGCTTGATTTTTTCCTTCTTAATGCCAGATCTGTCAGAAACAAGACCATGATGATTAAGGATTTTGCTGTGGATAATAATATTGACGTTTTTGCTTTAACGGAAACATGGCTCGCTCCAAATGGGAATGAATTAACTATTGGAGACTTATGTCCAACAGGCTACAAATTTTTGCATACACCAAGGCATGGATCAATTGGTGGTGGTGTTGGTCTCTTATTCAAAGAGAGCCTTAATATCAATTGTAATGTACAGGAGGAATTTAGATCATTTGAATATCTTGACTGTTCCTTTTTGGACATTGTACCCATTAGAGTTATAGTTGTATATCGACCGCCACCTTCATCGGCTAACTCGCTGACATCCACTTTATTTTTGAAGAGTTTTCATCTTTCATGGAAGGAATTATTGCATCACCCAGACAACTTTTGATCGTTGGAGATTTCAATTTTCATTTGGATAATTCAAATGACCCTCTTGCTAAGCAGTTCTAGATCTTTTAGCTTCATTTGACTTGAAGCAGCACGTTTCTGGAGCGACGCACTCTGGTGGTCATACCCTGGATTTGGTAATAACGCGATCAGAAGAAAATATTGTTAACCATTGTACATCGTTGATCCTTCGATCTCTGATCATTTTGCTGTGCATCTACATCTCTTGTTTAGGAAACCAAAATTTGCGAAGAAACGTTTGCTTTCTCGTAATCTGCGGGCGATTGATATGCGTAAATTTAAAGCAGATGTTCTAAATTCTTCCCTTAAAGATTTTATGACTATGGATCTGGAAACATTGGTACGTGAATATGATAACTGTCTCCATACTATCTTAAATAAACATGCACCGGCTAAATTCCGGGAAATTACATTGCGCCCAAAGGCACCTTGGTATACTGATGAAATCAATGTTCAAAAACGAAAACGGAGACAACTTGAGAGAAAATGGCGTAAAACAAAGATGAATGCTGATAGGAATCTGTATAAACAACAATGTTATGTTGTGAATAAACTGATTTACTCCTCAAAATCGGCTTACTATACTGACTTAATCAAGGATGGGTCATCTGATCAAAGAACTCTCTTTAAGACCGTAAGTAATTTGCTGCACAAAAATACGCTACCCGATATCCATCATCTCCTGACCCAATGTCACTGGCAAACTCATTTTGTGATTTTTTCACGCAGAAAATTGTTAAAATACGAGGTGAAATCAATGACACCCTCTTAATTAATGATATAGAAAACCCATTTCCCGATGGTGATTCATGTCCCCATGAACTTCGTGTTTTTAAGGAAGTTGGTAACAATGAGATGTTCGATTTAATTCAACAGATTGCAATGAAATCATGTGTTCTAGATCCTATTCCAGCGGTTATGCTGGAACATTGCCTAAAAGACATCGTGCCCATTATAACGAGAATAATTAATTTATCTGGAAAATGGTTTAATGCCTGACTCTCTAAAGATTGCTGTTCTTAAACCGTTATTAAAAAAGTGTGGTCTTTCCTATGAAGAATTCTGCAGCTTTCGTCCAATATCTAATTTGAAATTTGTTTCGAAATCTATTGAAAGCAGTTGCTGTACAATTAATGAATTATCTTGACGAGAATAAACTACATGAGAAGTTCCAGTCTGCCTATAAGCCTCGTCATAGTACAGAAACAGCATTATTAAGGGTTCAAAGCGATATTCTCCAAGACCTCGACAATGGAAACTCTGTCATTCTCGTTCTACTGGATCTGTCAGCAGCGTTTGACACCGTAGATCATTCGATCTTATTAACACGATTATGGAAGCGATTTGGTATAAAGGGTCGTGCTTTGGATTGGTTTACTTCATATCTTATATCCAGGAAACAATTTGTTCGTGTTGAGGGAACAGATTCGCTATGGCGTGATCTTGAATGTGGTGTACCGCAGGGATCGGTATTAGGTCCGCTGTTATATTCATTGTACACTGCCCCGCTTGCAGATGTGGCTAGGCGTCATGATCTCCGTTTTCACTTTTTTGCTGATGATGGACAACTTTACATTGCATTCAAAACAAATGATCCTGGTGAATTGATTTCATCTAAGATTCGTATGGAAAAATGTATATTTGAAATTAGAAACTGGTTGATGCTGAATAAATTGAAACTAAATAGTGAAAAAACAGAACTTATATTAGTCCATTCACGCTATCGCCCTATGCCTCCCTTGAATTATATCATGGTGGGTGATGACAGAATTGTACCAACCGGTTCAGCTAGAAATTTGGGGGTTATTTTTGATGAGTTCTTTAAATTGGAGGAACATATTAATGGTATCTGCAAGTCATCTTTTTACAATATCAGAAACATTTCAAGAATAAAGAAGTATTTGTCTCGGGACTGTCTTGAAATAATCATTCATGCTTTTATAACTTCAAGATTGGATTACTGTAACTCACTGCTATATGGTGTATCAAAAATTTACTCCAGAGGCTACAGAGAGTCCAAAATACTGCAGCACGTCTATTAACTGGTACTAGGAAATCGGAACATATTACACCAGTACTTATTGAATTGCATTGGCTACCAGTCCAATATCGTGTCCAATTCAAAATTATCCTTCATGTGTATAAGGCTATGAACGACCTTGCTCCACCGTATTTGAAGGAACTCTTGCATTATTATACTTCGCAGCGTTCACTTCGATCAAATAACTGTGAATTGCTCCAGATTCCCTGTTCTAGACTGAAGACATTTGGGGATAGATCATTTTGTGTCGCGGGACCACGATTGTGGAACGAATTACCCATTAATCTTCGGATGTGCAAATCAATTACTGTTTTTAAAAAAAATCTTAAAACATATCTTTTTAACTTATTTTTGAATAATGTATGACGTTGGTCTTAACATTTATATTATTAGGTTTGTTAATGATTTAGATATTTTAATAGTTTTAATATTAGATTTTACTGTAAAGCGCCTAGAACAGAACACAATTTGGTTGTGCGCTATAGAAATACTTTTATTATTATTATTATTATTACCTTAAAGATTTAACTTTTTTTTGGTAACCCGAATGTCGCGGTGCACAAAAACATTGCAAAAATTGTTGCCGCCCTTGTGCAAACAATTTTTCATCGAAATAATACTGCTACCTTAAAGTTTTAACTGTTTTTGGGCATGCCGAAAGTCACAGTGCACAAAAAAATTGAAAAATTCGTCGCCGCGCAAGCGCAAACGAGTTTTCATCAAAAAAATTCTTCTACCTTAAAGATTTAACTGTTTTTGGGCATCTCGAATGTCGCGGTGAACAAAAACATTAAAAAAATCGTCACCACCGCGCATGCGCAAACAATTTTTCATCGGAATAATGCTTCAACCCTAAAGATTTAACTGTTTTTGGGCATCCCGAATGTCGCTGTGAACAAAAACATTATAAAAATCGTTGCCGCGCATGCGCAAACGATTTTTTATGGAAAAAATGCTGCTACCTTTGAGATTTAACAGTTTTTGGGCATCCCGAATGTCGCGGTGCACAAAAACATTGAAAAAATCGTTGCTGCGCATGCGCAAACAATTTTTCATGGAAATAATGCTGCTAGCCTAAAGATTTAACTGTTTTTGGGCATGTCGAAATTCGCGGTGCACAAAAACATTGAAAAATTCGTTTCCGCACATGCGCAAACGATTTTTTATCAAAATAATGCTTCTACCCTAAAGATTTAACTGTTTTTGGGCATCCCGAATGTCGAAGTGAACAAAAACATTAAAAAAATCGTCGGCGCGCATGCGCAAACGATTTTTCATCGAAATAATGTTGCTACCCTCGAGATTTAACAGTTTTGGGGAATCCCGAATGTCGCGGTGCACAAATACATTAAAAAATTCGTTTCCGCGCATGCGCAAACAATTTTTCAAAGAAATAATGCTGCTACCCTCGAGATTTTAAAGTTTTTGGGCATCCCGAATGTCGCGGTGCACAAAAACATTGAAAAAATTGTTGCCGCAAGTGCGCAAACAATTTTTCATCGAAATAATGCTTCAACCCTAAAGATTTAACTGTTTTTTGGCATCCCGAATGTCGCGGTGCACATAAAATTTAAAAAAATCGTTGCAGCGCATGCGCAAACGATTTTTCATGGAAATAATGCTTCTACCCTAAAGATTTAACTATTTTTTGGCATCCCGAATGTTGCGGTGAACGAAAACAATAAAAAAATCGTTGCCGCGCATGCGCAAACGATTTTTCATGGAAATAATGCTTCTATCCTAAAGATTTAATTATTTTTTGGCATCCCGAAAGTCGCGGTGAAAGAAAACAATAAAAAAATCGTCGCCGCGCATGCCCAAACGATATTTCATCGAAATAATGCTGCTACCCTAAAGATTTAACAGTTTTTGAGCATCCCAAATGTTGCGGTGCACAAAAAAATTGAAATAATCGTTGCCGCGCATGCGAAAACGACTTTTCATCGAAATAATGCTGCTACCCTCGACATTTAACAGTTTTTAGAAATCCCGAATGTCGCGGTGCACAAAAACATTACAAAAATCGTTGCCGCACATGCGCAAACGATTTTTCATCGAAATAATGCCTCTACCCTAAAGATTTAACTGTTTTTTGGCTTCCCGAATGTCGCGGTGCACAAAAACATTGCAAAAATCGTTGCCGCGCTTGCGCAAACAATTTTTCATCAAAATAATACTGCTACCTAAAAGATTTAACTGTTTTTGGGCATGCCGAAAGTCGCGGTGAACAAAAACATTGAAAAATTCGTTTCTGCACATGCACAAACGATTTTTCATTAAAATAATGCTTCTAACCTAAATATTTACTGTATTTGGGCATCCCGAATGTCGCGGTTAACAAAAACATTTAAAAAATAATTGCCGCGCATGCGCAAATGATTTTTCATGGAAATAATGCTGCTACCCTCGAGATTTAACAGTTTTTGGGCATCCCGAATGTAGCAATTCAGAAAAAGATTGAAAAAATCGTTCCCGTGCATCCGCAAACGATTTTGCATCGAATTAAAGCTGCTACCTTCGAGATTTGACAGTTTTTAGGCATCCCGAATGTCGCGGTGCCCAAAAACATTGAAAAAATCGCTGCCACGCATGCGCAAACAATTTTTCATAGAAATAATGCTGCTACCCTAAAGATTTAACTGTTTTTGGGCATCCCGAATGTCGCGGTGCACAAAAAAATTAAAAAATCGTTGCCGTGCATGCGCAAATAATTTTTCTTTGAAATAATGCTGCTACCCTCGCGATTTAACAGTTTTTGGGAATCCCGAATCTCGCGGTGCACAAAAACATTGAAAAACTCGTTTCCGCGCATGCGCAAAATATTTTTCATGGAAATAATGCTGCTACCCTCGAGATTTAATAGTTTTTGGGCATCCCGAATGTCGCGGTGCACAAAAACATTGAAAAAATCGTTGTCGCGCATGGGCAAACAATTTTTCATCCAAAAATGCTTCAACCCAGATTTAACTGTTTTTAGCATCCCGAATGTCGCGGTGAAAAAACTTGAAAAAATCGTTACCGCGCATGCGGAAACATTTTCATGGATAAATGCTGTTACCCTAAAATTTAACAGTTTTGGGCATCCCGAATGTCACGGTGACAAAAACTTGAAAAAATCGTTGCGCGCATGCGCAAACAATTTTTCATTAAATAAATAATGCTGCTACCCTAAAGATTTAACTGTTTTTGGGCATCCCGATTGTCGCGGTGCACAAAAAGATTGCAAAAATCGTTGCCGCGCTTGCGCAAACAATTTTTCATCGAAATAATACAGCTACCTTAAAGTTTTAACTGTTTTTTGGCATGCCGAAAGTCGCAGTGCACAAACACATTGAAAAATTCGTTTCCGCAACATGCGCAAACAATTTTTCATCAAAATAATGCTTCTACAATAAAGATTTAACTGTTTTCGGGCATCCCGATTGTCGCGGTACACATAAACATTAAAAAAATCGTTGCCGCACATGCGCAAACGAGTTTTCATCAAAATAATTCTTCTACCCTAAAGATTTAACTGTTTTTGGGCATCTCGAATGTTGCGGTGAACAAAACATTAAAAAAATCGTCGCCGCGCATGCGCAAACGATTTTCCATGGAAATAATGCTGCTACCCTCGAGATTTAAAAGTTTTTGGGCATCCCGAATGTCGCAGTGCACAAAAATATTGAAAAAATTGTTGCCGCGCATGCGCAAACGATTTTTCATCGAAATAATGCTTCTACCCTAAAGATTTAACTATTTTTTTTGATCCCGAATGTCGCGGTGAACAAAAAATTTAAAAAAATCGTCGCTGCGCATGCGCAAACGATTTTTCATCGAAATAATGCTGCTACCCTTAAGATTTAACAGTTTTTAAGCATCCCGAATGTTGCGGTGCACAAAAACATTGAAATAATCGTTGCCGCGCATGCGAAAACGACTTTTCATCGCAATAATGCTGCTACCCTCGAGATTTAACAGTTTTTGGGAATCCCGAATGTCGCGGTGCACAAAAACATTGAAAAATTCGTTTTCGTGCATGTGCAAACAATTTTTCATGGAATAATGCTTCTACCCTAAAGATTTAACTGTTTTTGGGCATCCCGAATGTCATGGTGCACAAAAACATTGAAAAATATTTGCCACGCATGCGCAAACGATTTTTCATAGAAATAATGCTGCTACCCTTGAGATTTAACAGTTTTTGGGAATCCCGAATGTCGCTGTGCACAAAAACATTAAAAAAATTGTTGCCGCACATGCGCAAACGATTTTTCATCAAAATAATGCTTTTACCCTAAAGATTTAACTGTTTTTGGGCATCCCGAATGTCGCGGTGCACAAAAACATTAAAAAAATCGTTCCCGTGCATGCGCAAACGATTTTTCATCGAAATAATGCTGCTACCCTCGAGATTTAACAGTTTTTGGGCATTCCCAATGCCGCAATGCACAAAAACATTGAAAAAAGCGTTGCCGCGCATGCGCAAACAATTTTTCATGGAAATAATGCTGCTACCCTAAAGATTCAACTGTTTCTGGGCATCCCGAATGTCGCGGTGCACAAAAACATTAAAAAAATCGTTGCCGTGCATTCGCAAACGATTTTTCATCGAAATAATGCTGCTACCCTCGAGATTTAACAGTTTTTGGTCATCCCGAATGTCGGGGTGCGCAAAAACATTAAAAAAATCGTAGCCGCGCATGCGCAAATCATTTTTCATCGAAATAATGCTGCTACCCTCGAGATTTAACAGTTTTTGGGAATCCCGAATGTCGCGGTGCACAAAAACATTAAAAAAATCGTTGCCGCACATGCGCAAACGATTTTTCATCAAAATAATGCTTCTACCCTAAAGATTTAACTGTTTTTGGGCATCCCGAATGTCGCGGTGCAAAAAACATTAAAAAAATCGTTGCTGCACATGCGCAAACGATTTTTCATAAAAATAATGCTTTTACTCTAAAGATTTAACTGTTTTTGGGCATCCCAAATTTCCCATTGCAAAAAACATTAAAAAAATCGTTCCCGTGCATGCGCAAACGATTTTTCATCAAAATAATGCTGCTACCCTCGAGATTTAACAGTTTTTAGGAATCACGAATGTCGCGGTAAACAAAAACATTGAAAAAATCGTTGCCGCGCATGCGCAAACGAGTTTTCATCGAAATAATGCTTCTACCTTAAATATTTAACTGTTTCTGGGAATCCCGAATGTCGCGGTGCACAAAAACATTGAAAAAATCGTTTCCGCGCATGCGCAAACGATTTTCCATGGAAATAATGCTGCTACCCTCGAGATTTAAAAGTTTTTGGGCATCCCGAATGTCGCGGTGCACAAAAACATTGAAAAAATTGTTGCCGCGCATGCGCAAACGATTTTTCATCGAAATAATGCTTCTACCCTAAAGATTTAACTATTTTTTTGGATCCCGAATGTCGCGGTGAACAAAAAAATTAAAAAAATCTTCGCCGCGCATGCGCAAACGATTTTTCATCGAAATAATGCTGCTACCCTTAAGATTTAACAGTTTTTAAGCATCCCGAATGTTGCGGTGCACAAAAACATTGAAATAATCGTTGCCGCGCATGCGAAAACGACTTTTCATCGCAATAATGCTGCTACCCTCGAGATTTAACAGTTTTTGGGAATCCCGAATGTCGCGGTGCACAAAAACATTGAAAAATTCGTTTTCGTGCATGTGCAAACAATTTTTCATGGAATAATGCTTCTACCCTAAAGATTTAACTGTTTTTGGGCATCCCGAATGTCGCGGTGCACAAAAACATTAAAAAAATCGTTCCCGTGCATGCGCAAACGATTTTTCATCGAAATAATGCTGCTACCCTCGAGATTTAACAGTTTTTGGGCATTCCCAATGTCGCAATGCACAAAAACATTGAAAAAAGCGTTGCCGCGCATGGGCAAACAATTTTTCATGGAAATAATGCTGCTACCCTAAAGATTCAACTGTTTCTGGGCATCCCGAATGTCGCGGTGCACAAAAACATTAAAAAAATCGTTGCCGTGCATTCGCAAACGATTTTTCATCGAAATAATGCTGCTACCCTCGAGATTTAACAGTTTTTGGTCATCCCGAATGTCGGGGTGCACAAAAACATTAAAAAAATCGTTGCCGCGCATGCGCAAATCATTTTTCATGGAAATAATGCTGCTACCCTCGAGATTTAACAGTCTTTGGGAATCCCGAATGTCGCGGTGCACAAAAACATTAAAAAAATCGTTGCCGTGCATTCGCAAACGATTTTTCATCGAAATAATGCTGCTACCCTCGAGATTTAACAGTTTTTGGTCATCCCGAATGTCGGGGTGCACAAAAACATTAAAAAAATCGTTGCCGCGCATGCGCAAATCATTTTTCATCGAAATAATGCTGCTACCCTCGAGATTTAACAGTCTTTGGGAATCCCGAATGTCGCGGTGCACAAAAACATTAAAAAAATCGTTGCCGCACATGCGCAAACGATTTTTCATCAAAATAATGCTTCTACCCTAAAGATTTAACTGTTTTTGGGCATCCCGAATGTCGCGGTGCACAAAAACATTAAAAAATCGTTGCCACGCATGCGCAAATCATTTTTCATCGAAATAATGCTGCTAACCTCGAGATTTAACAGTTTTTTGGCATCCCGAAAGTCGTGGTGCACAAAAACATTGAAAATTTTTTTCCGCACATGCGCAAACGATTTTTCATCAAAATAATGCTTCTACCCTAAACATTTAACTGTTTTTGGGCATCCCGAATGTCGCGGTGCACAAAAACATTAAAAAATCGTTGCCGCACATGCGCACACGATTTTTCATCAAAATAATGCATTTACTCTAAAGATTTAACAGTTTTTGGTCATCCCGAATGTCGGGGTGCACAAAAACATTAAAAAAATCGTTGCCTCGCATGCGCAAATCATTTTTCATCGAAATAATGCTGCTACCCTCGAGATTTAACAGTCTTTGGGAATCCCGAATGTCGCGGTGCACAAAAACATTAAAAAAATCGTTGCTGCACATGCGCAAACGATTTTTCATAAAAATAATGCTTTTACCCTAAAGATTTAACTGTTTTTGGGCATCCCAAATTTCCCAGTGCGAAAAAACATTAAAAAAATCGTTCCCGTGCATGCGCAAACGATTTTTCATCAAAATAATGCTGCCACCCTCGAGATTTAACAGTTTTTAGGAATCACGAATGTCGCGGTAAACAAAAACATTGAAAAAATCGTTGCCGCGCATGCGCAAACGAGTTTTCATCGAAATAATGCTTCTACCTTAAATATTTAACTGTTTCTGGGAATCCCGAATGTCGCGGTGCACAAAAACATTGAAAAAATCGTTTCCGCGCATGCGCAAACGATTTTTTATCAAAATAACGCTGCTACCCTCAAGATTTAACAGTTTTTGGGCATCCCGAATGTCGCGGTAAACAAAAACATTGAAAAAATCGTTGCCGCGCATGCGCAAACGAGTTTTCATCGAAATAATGCTTCTACCTTAAATAATAAACTGTTTCTGGGAATCCCGAATGTCGCGGTGGACAAAAACATTGAAAAAATCATTGCCGTGCATGCGCGAACAATTTCTCATTGGAATAATGCTGCTACCTTCGAGATTTAACAGTTTTTGGGCATCACGAATGTCGCGGTAAACAAAAACATTGAAAAAATCGTTGCCGCGCATGCACAAACGAGTTTTCATCGAAATAATGCTTCTACCTTAAATATTTAACTGTTTCTGGGAATCCCGAATGTCGCGGTGCACAAAAACATTGAAAAAATCGTTTCCGCGCATGCGCAAACGAGTTTTCATCGAAATAATGCTTCTACTATAAATATTAAACTGTTTCTGGGAATCCCGAATGTCGCAGTCGACAAAAACATTGAAAAAATCGTTGCCGCGCATGCGCAAACAATTTTTTATTGAAATAATGCTGCTACCCTCGAGATTTAACTGTTTTTGGGCATCCCGAATGTCGCGGTGCACAAAAACATTGAAAAAATCGTTGCCGCTTATGCGCAAACGATTTTTCATAGATATAAAGCTGCTACCCTCGAGATTTAACAGTTTTTTGGCATTCGGAATGTCGCGGTGCACAGAAACATTGAAAAAATCGTTGCCGCGCATGCACAAACAATTTTTCATGGAATAATGCTTCTACCCTAAAGATTTAACTGTTTTTGGGCATCCTGAATGTCGCGGTGCACAAAAACATTGAAAAAATCGTTGCCGCGCATGCGCAAACGATTTTTTATCGAAATAATGCTGCTACCCTTGAGATTTAACAGTTTTTGGGAATCCCGAATATCGCGGTGAACAAAAACATTAAAAAATCGTTGCCGCACATGCGCAAACGTTTTTTCATCAAAATAATGCTTTTACCCTAAAGATTTAACTGTTTTTGGGAATCCCGAATGTCGCAGTGCAAAAAAACATTAAAAAAATCGTTCCCGTGCATGCGCAAACGATTTTTCATCAAAATAATGCTGCTACCCTCGAGATTTAACAGTTTATGGGCATCCCGAATTTCGCGGTAAACAAAAACATTGAAAAAATCGTTGCCGCGCATCCTCAAACGAGTTTTCATCAAAATAATGCTTCTACCTTAAATATTTAACTGTTTCTAGGAATTCCGAATGTCGCGGTGCACAAAAACAGTGAAAAAATCGTTGCCGCGCATGCGCAAACAATTTTTCATTGAAATAATGCTGCTACCCTCGAGATTTAAGTGTTTTTGGGCATCCCGAATGTCGCGGTGCACAAAAACATTGAAAAAATCGTTGCCGCGCATGCGCAAACGATTTTTCATAGATATAATGCTGCTACCCTCGAGATTTAACAGTTTTTTGGCATCCCGAAAGTCGTGGTGCACAAAAACATTGAAAAATTCGTTTCCGCACATGCGCAAACGATTTTTCATCAAAATAATGTTTCTACCCTAAACATTTAACTGTTTTTGGGCATCCCGAATGTCGCGGTGCAAAAAAAACATTAAAAAAATCGTTGCCGCGCATGCGCAAACGATTCTTCAGGGAAATAATGCTGCTACGCTCGAGATTTAACAGTTTTTGGGCATTCCGAATGTCGCGGTGCAAAAAAACATTGAAAAAATCGTTGCCGCGCATGCGCAAACAATTTTTCATGGAATAATGCTTCTACCTTAAAGATTTAACTGTTTTGGGCATCCCGAATGTCGCGGTGCAAAAAAACATTAAAAAAATCGTTCCCGTGCATGCGCAAACGATTCTTCATCAAAATAATGCTGCTACCCTCGAGATTTAACAGTTTTTGGGCATCCCGAATGTCGCGGTAAACAAAAACATTGAAAAAATCGTTGCCGCGCATGCGCAAACGAGTTTTCATCGAAATAATGCTTCTACCTTAAATATTCAACTGTTTCTAGGAATCCCGAATGTCGCGGTGCACAAAAATAGTGAAAAAATCGTTGCCGCGCATGCGCAAACAATTTTTCTTTGAAATAATGCTGCTACCCTCGAGATTTAAGAGTTTTTGGGCATCCCGAATGTCGCAGTGCACAAAAACATTGAAAAAATCGTTGCCGCGCATGGGCAAACGATTTTTCATCGAAATAATACAGCTACCTTAAAGTTTTAACTGTTTTTTGGCATGCCGAAAGTCGCGGTGCACAAACACATTGAAAAATTCGTTTCCGCAACATGCGCAAACAATTTTTCATCAAAATAATGCTTCTACCCTAAAGATTTAACTGTTTTTGGGCATCCCGATTGTCGCAGTGCACATAAACATTAAAAAAATCGTTGCCGCACATGTGCAAACGAGTTTTCATCAAAATAATTCTTCTACTTAACTGTTTTTGGGCATCTCGAATGTCGCGGTGAACAAAAACATTAAAAAAATCGTCGCCGCGCATGCGCAAACGATTTTTCATGGAAATAATGCTGCTACCCTTTAGATTTAAAAGTTTTTGGGCATCCCGAATGTCGCGGTGCACAAAAACATTGAAAAAATTGTTGCCGCGCATGCGCAAACGATTTTTCATCGAAATAATGCTTCTACCCTAAAGATTAAACTATTTTTTTGGATCCCAAATGTCGCGGTGAACAAAAAACATTAAAAAAATCTATGCTGCACATGCGCAAACGATTTTTCATAAAAATAATGCTTTTACCCTAAAGATTTAACTGTTTTTGGGCATCCCAAATGTCCCAGTGCGAAAAAACAGTAAAAAAATCTTTCCCGTGCATGCGCAAACGATTTTTCATCAAAATAATGCTGCTACCCTCGAGATTTAACAGTTTTTAGGCATCACGAATGTCGCGGTAAACAAAAACATTGAAAAAATCGTTGCCGCGCATGCGCAAACGAGTTTTATTATTATTATTATTATTATTATTAAACTTTATTTACACACGGTATTCTCAATCAGGATTTTCATGCTGACAAATGACAAGATTATGAATTACAAAATAAGACTACAAAAATATTTACAATGATAAATCAAACTAATAATTAATATACCTGCTTTTCATGAGAGCCGTGTAAGGAATATATACAAGAAATATAATATAATACAAATGTGAATGTAGATTAAAATAATTTGGAACAGCCCGCTTTAAAATTTGATAGGTTATTTGCTAGCCGTAGCCCAATCGGTAGGCTGTTCCATAGCATCGCACCACTATAACTAAAAGTATTCTTCAGATAGTTTGTGCGAGGCTTAGGAACAGCCAGCTTACTATTTGTGTTTCTCAACGAATAAGGATTGACACTGTCACGGTTTACAAACATGGAACCCATGTATTGTGGAGCAAGTCCATTGAGTGATTTATAAACCATGACAGCCTTTTGAAATTGGCGTTGGGAAGATAACTTTTTCCAGCCAAGTCTATCGAGTAAGATGTCGGCATTAGTGTCATAGCTTGAAAAGGTCAAAACTCTCGCTGCGCGATTTTGTAGTTTTTGAAGTTTATCTGCCAAGGTTTTATTGCAATTGTCCCAAACTGTACAGCAATAATTGAAATATGGCTGGACAAGGGAATTAAAAATTAAATACAATGTTGCAACTGGGACAAATGAACGAACGAGTTTTAAAGCGCCAATACCAGAAGCAATTTTTTTTGTTAATTCCTTGATCTGTATATTCCAAGATAGATTTTCATCAAGGTGAACTCCTAGAGATTTTGTATGTGAAACCTTGTCTATAGGAATTCCGTCTATTTTAAAACATGGGTCTGATTGGAAAGTAGCTATTCTTTGTCGTGAGCCAATTAGCATAAATTCAGTTTTGGATTGATTCAATGTAAGCCTATTGGCGATAAGCCATTTATTAACATTTTCAAGATCTTGATTAAAGTAATAATCTATATCTTCAATTTTATTGCTTGCAAATGTTAAATTGGTGTCGTCTGCATACATTCGTGCTTGGGAGTGCTCAAGACAATTTGGCAAGTCATTTATATACAATAAAAATAGCAATGGTCCCAAAATAGTTCCCTGTGGAATACCACAAAGTAACGTACGGTTGGTAGAAAGATGGCCATTGACATAACATTTTTGACTGCGGTTACTTAAATAAGACCTAAACCAGTTAGCCACAGCACCCCCAAGACCATATGCTGACAGTTTTGACAACAAAATTCCATGGTCAACTGTATCAAAGGCTTTCTTAAGATCTAGGAAAACGACAGCATTGACCAGTCCTTGGTCAATATTGTAGGCCCAGCTATTAGTAGATTCTAGAAGTGCAGTAACAGTTGAATGCAAACGTCGAAATCCAGACTGGCTATTACATAGTAAATTGTTCTCAGTAAGAAAACCGTAAATTTGATCATAAATAATTCGTTCGAAAACTTTCGCCACAACCGGTATTATCGAAATTGGGCGATAATTATTTAAGTCTCTACGCTCGCCCTGTTTGAATAATGGAATGACTTTTGAGCATTTCCATTCTTCAGGAAAGATACCGGTAATGATAGAGCAGTTAAAAATTACGGCAAGGGATTCCGAAAGCAAGTCAGGACAATGACGAAGAAGCTTGGCAGATATTTTGTCTAGCCCAATTGCTTTGGACTTACAAAGTTTGTTAAGAAGCGAATAAACTGATGATGGGGTTATTGACTTAAACTCTATATTATTGTTACTATTGTGGCAAGTAAGATATTCTAAATACGAGCGATTGTTTTCTTCGTCAGGTATTTTTTCCTTAAGCTTAGGTCCAATAGTAGCAAAATGAGTATTAAACGTCTCAGATAGGTCCGAGGGGTCAGTAATAGAAACCCCGTTTATTTTGATTTCATTTACTCGTGAACTCATCTGTTTTCTTGAGGTCAATTCATTGATGATACCCCAAGTTTTTTTAACATTATTCTCGTTTTCATGAAAAGCGTTCATATAATAGGTTTTCTTAACAAGTTTAATTTCATTGTTTACAGAATTTCGAGCTTTCTTAAAAACAGTCCAATCACAAATATCTTTGGATCGAATAGCTTTTATTTTCAAAACATCTCTTTCATGCATTTGCCTTTTTAATTCAGGCGTGATCCACGGCGCCTTAGAAGATCTTACTCGCCTAGTTCGTAAAGGGGCATGCTTTTCCACTACGTTGTTAAAGGTCGTTTTCCATATACGCCACATATCATTCGGATTATTATAAATCCTTATCACGTCCCAATTCTGTAAAGAAATATCTCGTCGAAAATATTCAGAGTTGAAATTTTTAAGTTTTCTATAACTTATTGTAGAATGGCCTTTGTTGCGTGGACTGATAGAAAGCTTACGGAATGCGTAAATTAAGCTATGATCACTGATACCGACATGAGAAACACCAGAGGAAACAATATTATCTGGTGTATTGGTAAAAATATGATCGATCATAGTTGATGAAGTTTCGGTAATTCGAGTTGGT
This sequence comes from Dendronephthya gigantea, assembly GCF_004324835.1. Taxonomy (NCBI): domain Eukaryota; kingdom Metazoa; phylum Cnidaria; class Anthozoa; order Malacalcyonacea; family Nephtheidae; genus Dendronephthya; species Dendronephthya gigantea. The sequence goes on along the minus strand of NW_021163286.1, from coordinate 139,314 downwards.
TCATTTATTAATTGATGTAAACCATAGAGTTCAGTGATGCCAATTAAAGATCTCGAATTGCAATCTAAAGTAGGCGATCCAAGGTCACAATTTAGGTCGCCCAATAGGTAATACTCGACATTTTCTGCGTCAAGCATATCAATAAACGTTTCGAAATGATTAAATTTATCAGTATTCGAATTAGGTGGTCTATACCATGTTGTAACGAGAAAGGGCTTAGAATTTGGTTTTTGAATTTGAATACATAAATTTTCCAAGTCATCGATAAACAGGTCCTTGCGAAGTATAAAATTTACGCAGGAGCGCACATAAAAGCAAACACCTCCATACGTTTTTCCATCGGCACTACTACATGCTCTGTCCCGACGTATAATTTCATATCCAGGTATGTAAACATCGTTATCGCTTATTGTAGAATTAAGCCATGTCTCGTTAATTGCTAGAACATCGATTGGGCTAGTAGCAAGCAAAACTCGCAGCTCATCAATGTGATTTACTATGCTTCTCACATTAAGGGCTGCTAACTTAAACCCGCGTGAGGTAGGAATAACGGATTTGGGAAATTGTCAATCTGAGATAGATTTAGCAAAATCTAAAAAGTTTTGTTGTAAAGCTAAGCTACCTTGTCTATTTAAATGAAGGCCCTTCGTGTTTAGGTGGCTTTCATTCATATTTGAATTACTTAAGAAGGGAATTTTATTGCGAATACAATAGCCTTTAAGAATGTTATTAACCTGAGTAGCTTTAACAGTTAAGTCATGATTATCAGACCTTACCAGAATGGCTGATATTCCAACATCTGTACCTGGTGAATCTTCTTTTACTTGCGTTACAATGTTGACGATAGAGTCAGCTATTACTTTTGGCGTGCAATGACTTCTCAGGTCGTTTGTTCCAACATGTAAAATCATCTTGTCCGGTGTTCTTCTTGTAAGTGGCTTGACAAAGTCCTCCATGTCTGTGACTGTTGCTCCAGGGAACGGCTTTACAATAAAATAATGATTAGGATCTTCAGCATTCATCTTCGGACCGATAATATTTTTAACAATTGAGTCTCCTGCAATAACAACTGATTGCTTCTGCGAGTTCTGGCCCTGTCTCGTTGTTTCAATGTTGGAGGTATTTGCAATCCCGCCAGAGCCAGAGGTATTTGCATCCGGAGCATTTAGTTGACTGGTATTATGAGCTGATGGTTTAGACTTGGTTTTCTTACTCTTTTTTTACTCTTTTTTGTAAGACTTTCTTTGGCGTTGGGCTGACTATAGATTACAGGCTGATCAGATTCATGATTCAGTTGAGTGACTTCATTATTATGTATGATTTCACAGGCCGGTTCAATGTTAATTTCTCCGTCTTTTGAAATCACAGTGTTAGTCATGGACGTATGTTGAGAGTCATTTTGAAATAACTTAAGAGCAGTCAAAAGGCTGCTCTTTTCGTTTTCCAAATTTTTATTTGCCATTTTCAAATCAGATATAGAACAGGACATGTTCATATTTTGTGCCCTAAGATCATCATTCATTCTGATTAGCTCAAGCTTGTCTTTCTTTAGGTCATTAACTACGTTTTCCAAAACCAGAATCGAGTAGGGTTTACTTTCTTTAATATTGTTTATCTCAACTGTAATATCCTGTAGTTTGTTTGCCACATTTTCGGAAAATCTCTCAAGTTTCGAATTCAATCTTGCTATTGACTCGGAGTCGCAGTTATAGCTGGAGTTGCTTCCCAAGGGATTATGCCAATTTGTTAAGTTTGCGTGCATACCGATTGGGCCTTCATGCAAATTTTTTGACTTCGCATTCAACTCATCATACTTTACACCGATTTCAGAATCTATTTTCGCTTGATTTTCGTCTTGGTATTCCAATTTCTTTTCAACATCAGGTTGATAACTAAACGAATGTTCAAGTGCATCATCATTGACATCGTCAGGTTCGACAGCTAGCAAATTTTCTTTGATTTAGATGTAGTTCGGCATGGCTATCGATTTCAGAAGCACTGTCCAGATCTTGATTTAAAAGCGAATGTATTCTTGCCGTTATGTCACTACCTTTCTCACCACCAAAGTTTATATTTTGGCTTTTTGTTAGCCAAGTAACTGATAACAGCTTACTTTCAAATAACCATTTACCGCCACTGGGGGAACGCCATGTTGTTGCTTCGGCAGTCTCCTCGTCAATTTCGGTTAGTACAAGCGCTTTCAGGGTTTCAAGAGATCCCGTCCAAATAAGTTTACTTTTCTTAATGTTGAAATAACTGTATAACACATTTAAAACAGTTGAGGAATTCATTTTAACTCAACAGAACTTGAGAAACAACAGAGCTCCAAAATACACGTCCGTCTCGGCTAGACGAAATCGAAATAATGCTTCTACCTTAAATATTTAACTGTTTCTGGGAATCCCGAATGTCGCGGTGCACAAAAACATTGAAAAAATCGTTTCCGCGCATGCGCAAACGATTTTTTATCAAAATAATGCTGCTACCCTCGAGATTTAACAGTTTTTGGGCATCCCGAATGTCGCGGTAAACAAAAACATTGAAAAAATCGTCGCCGCGCATGCGCAAACGATTTTTCATCGAAATAATGCTGCTACCCTTTAGATTTAAAAGTTTTTGGGCATCCCGAATGTCGCGGTGCACAAAAACATTGAAAAAATCGTCGTCGCGAATGCGTAAACGATATTCCATGGAAATAATGCTGCTACCCACGGGATTTAACAGTTTTTGGGCATCCTGAATGTCGCGGGGCACAAAAACATTGAAAAAATCGTTGCTGTGCATGCGCAAACGATTTTTCATAAAAATAATGCTGCTACCCTGGAGATTTAACAGTTTTTGGGCATCCTGAATGTCGCGGTGCACAAAAACATTGAAAAAATCGTTGCCGCGCATGGACAAACAATTTTTTATGGAAATAATGCTGCTACCCTAAAGATTTAACTGTTTTTGGGCATCCCGAATGTCGCGGTGCACAAAAACAAAAAAATCATTGCCGCACATGCGCAAACGATTTTTCATCGAAATAATGCTTCTACCTTAAAGATTTAACTGTTTTTTGGCATCCCGAGTGTCGTGGTGCACAAAAACATTAAAAAAATTGTTGTTGCGCTTGCACAAAAAATTTTTCATCGAAATAATGCCGCTACCTTAAAGATTAAACTGTTTTTGGGCATCCCGAAAGTCGCGGTGCACAAAAACATTAAAAAAATCGTTGCCGCGCATGCGCAAATCATTTTTCATCGAAATAATGCTGCTACCCTCAAGATTTAACAGTTTTTGGGAATCCCGAATGTCGCGGTGCACAAAAACATTAAAAAAATCGTTGCCGCACATGCGCAAACGATTTTTCATAAAAATAATTCTTTTACCCTAAAGATTTAACTGTTTTTGGGCATCCCAAATGTCCCAGTGCGAAAAAACATTAAAAAAATCGTTCACGTGTGTTAAGTCATAAACATATTGCGTAATACAACATGACGTAAGTGTCATGTGATCATCTCCCACATGTTGTTGTTCTTGTTCTAACGCCATTGCTTGTAAGACAAAAGATGTTATAATAAAGATTTGGGATATCAATCCGACTTATAGTTTATCCATCGTCATGACTAGTATGCTAACAGGTTATGGGCCCAGTGCCAGATTGATTTTCGACGGTGATGAGAAGAAATTCGAATTATGGGAAGTTAAATTTCTCGGCTATTTACGCTTGAAGAAACTCGACACAATATTCACACCACTCGCGGAAGATGCAAACGAAGCAGCAGTAGCAACCGATGCTACCAAGAATGCTGACGCATTCGCAGAATTAATACAATGCTTGGATGATAGGAGCCTAACACTTATCATTCGAGAAGCAGCAAACGACGGAAGAAAAGCGTTGAATATACTACGCGAGCATTATCGATTACAGAGAAAACCACGAATTATCACGCTATACACTGAACTGACCTCTTTAAAAATGACGGGAGACGAAAACGTAACTGATTATGTTCTGAGGGCAGAAACAGCTGCTACTTCGCTTAAAACAGCAGGAGAGACTTTCAGCGATAGTTTGTTAATCGCTATGATTTTAAAAGGACTCCCTCAAACACGTTTTAAGTCGTTTTCGACCGTCGTCACCCAAAAAGACCAAGAAATGTCGTTCGGGGAGTTCAAAGTCGCGCTGAGAAGTTTCGAAGAAACAGAAAAGCTGTCTACCGAGACGAACAAGGAAGATTCTGTTATGAAAGTTAAGATCGTATGTTACGGGTGTGGAAAACCTGGCCACAAAGTTGCCGAATGTCGCAGGTTAAAGTCAAAGAAGCCCGAGACGAAATGGTGCGAGGTATGCAAGAACCACACACATCAGACAGAAAAATGTCGCAAGAAGAACCACAGTGCAAATAATGTAAGTGATAATAATAAAGAGGATGACGCGCATGAAGATGAACATTCCTTTATATTTAAAGTTGGTATCAGTAATGCAACAACTGACAGTAGTATTGATGGTCTGCTTGTAGATTGTGGAGCGACCACACATATCTTGCATGATATTAGTAAGTTTATAAAGTTTGATAAGCACTTTAACCCTAATAACCACTATATTGAGCTTGCTGATGGTAGTAGGTCCAACAATGTAGCTTTGAAGAGAGGCGATGCATGTGTTCAACTCTGTGATGTTAATGGTAATTTCCACCAGGCAATTCTTTCCAATACCTTATATGTACCCTCATATAAACAAAACATTTTCTCTGTCCAGGCTGCTACAAGTAAAGGTGCTTCTGTTTGTTTTTCATCAAATGATGCAAAGCTCATCTACCCAAATGGGACTGAGTTTAAGATAGAAAAGAGTGGCAAATTGTATTATTTAAACAAGATAGTTTCTTCCAGCATGTCGAAACAAAATAGTAAAACAAAGTCTCTGAAGGAATGGCATGAGATAATGGGTCATTGCAACTTGAAGGATGTTGTGGCTTTGGAAGGTGTGGTAGATGGGATGAAGGTTGTTGATAAGGATGAATTTGATTGTGATGTCTGTGTGAGGGGAAAAATGACTGAAACAAGGAAGAGAGAACCTGATAGGCGAGCAGATAAGGCTTTAGAGTTAGTACACTGTGACCTTGCAGGTCCAATACAACCTGCAACAAAGGAAGGTTTTAAGTACGCTATTTCATTCACTGATGATTTTTCAGGTGTGATGATGATTTATTTTATTAGACAAAAGAGTGATACTTTTAAAGCCACCGAAAAATTTTTAGCAGACACAGCTCCATATGGTAAAGTAAAGCGCTTAAGAAGTGATAATGGCACTGAATTCACATCAGAACCTTTTCAAAATCTACTTTTGAAGCATAAAATTAAACATGAAAAATCAGCACCGTACTCACCCCACCAAAATGGGACAGCAGAGAGGGGGTGGAGATCGATCTTTGAAATGGCTAGGTGCTTACTTATTCAAGCTGCTTTGCCCAAGAGCCTTTGGTCATATGCGTGCATGTGTTCAGTATACATAAGAAATAGGTGCTATAACTATAGACTTAGGAAGACCCCCTATGAAGCATTCACTGGACATAAACCCAACTTAAAACATATGCATGTTTTTGGCACCGTATGTTTTGCCTATGTACAAGAGAAGAAAAAGTTAGATGATAGAGCACAAAAAGGAATCTTTCTAGGTTACGATAAAGGGAGCCCTGCCTACCTTATCTATTACCCCAACTTAGGCATAGTTAAGAGGTCTCGCTGTGTACGTTTTACAGACAAGTTTGAGAAAGATCAAATTAAAGTAGAACACATTCCAATTCTATCTCGGGATGTTCCCTGCCAAACTGAACCCCAAACAGTGGGGGGAGAGAAACAAGAGATGACTAGTGGCTCAATTAATGAACCAGATGGGGGAATGCAGGAGGTACCAGTTAGTGTTCCCAACCCTAGCGCCATCTTAAAACAAAATGATGATGTTCAATTCAGATACCCCACTCGAGCAAGGGAAAAACCAAATTATCTAGGTTATGAAGATAAGAATAGCGCCCAAGGAAATGATAATGTAAGCTTCACAACCGACTTTTGTTATAATTTATCAAATGTCCCAAATACATACCAACAAGCAATTTCTTCACCTGAATCATCTAAATGGCAGCAGGCCATGGAGGAAGAAATGCAGGCACTTAAAGATAATGACACTTTTGAACTTACCCCTCTGCCCGAAGGCAGAAAAGCAGTGGGAGGACGATGGGTTTTTGCCCTTAAAAGGGGACCAAATGCCGAAGAGAAATATAAAGCTCGTTTTGTAGCTAAGGGCTATTCCCAGGTACCCCATATAGACTATCATGAAACGTTTTCCCCCACAGCGCAGTTAACATCAATCAGAATCTTAATGCAATTAGCTGCGCAATATAATCTCACAGTCCATCAAATGGATGTAAAATCTGCATATTTGAACGCGCCGATAGATTGCGAATTATTCGTAGAGCAACCTGAAGGTTTTAACATAACAGATAAAGATGGCAAACATTTAGTATACAAGCTTAAGAAATCATTATATGGCTTAAAACAGAGCGGTCGCAACTGGAACTGTGTACTTCACACCTATCTAGTAACTGCAGGATTTAAGCAATCGCAGGCAGACTATTGTGTGTATACAAGCATCACAGATAATTCCATGACAGTCATTGTTATTTGGGTTGATGATTTGATTATAGCGTCAAGTTGTATGGATACACTGTTGAGTGTAAAGATGAATCTCGCTGCGAGATTCAAAATGAAAGATTTGGGAGTGTTGGCATGGTTTTTGGGTTTAGAGTTCAGTTGTCAGGAAGGTGTGATCATGGTTAACCAGTCAGAATTTATTAAGAGGGTGTTAAAGAGATTCAACATGGAAAACTGTAAACCTAGGGCTACGCCATGTGAATTGAGTTCCAACAAGGTTAGTGAAGATGAATCAGAGCCAGCTGATGTTAGACTGTATAGAGAGATTGTAGGGAGTTTAGTATACATCATGACATCCACCAGACCAGATTTATGTTATAGTGTCACAAAACTCTCACAACATTTAGCCAAACCAACCATTATGCACCTAAACGCAGCCAAGCATGTATTAAGATACTTAAAAGGAACGATCGATAAGAACTTGGTCTTCAGGAAGTCTAAAGATCCCTTAAGTCTTTCTGGTTTCTGCGATGCAGATTGGGGTGCTTCCGACGATAGACGCAGTATTACTGGGTACGGCTTCAGACTCTCAAAAGATGGTCCCCTGATTTCATGGAAAAGTAGGAAACAACCTACTGCTGCCTTATCGACGTGCGAAGCAGAGTATATGTCTATCGCAACCGCTGTCCAAGAGGCTAAATTTCTTTCTCTGTTGTTGCAAACCATCTTAGAAGCCTCCAGAAATGTGTTTACTTCTGTCACTTTGTATTGTGATAACCAAGGAGCAATAGCTCTAGCTAAAAATCCTGTACAGCACCAAAGATGTAAACATATAGATATCAAATACCACTTTGTAAGATCTGAAGTGCAGAGTAAATTCCTGCATATATTTTATGTAACATCAAATGACAATGTAGCAGACATATTTACCAAGCCGGTTAACGGCTCTAGAATGAAAACATTTGACCCACTTGTGTTTGGAAAGTAAAAAAAAAAAAAAAAAGAAAATAGTTGTACTTAGTTATTATAGTTTTGTAATAACAGTATAGTAGGAAACAAAAGAATAGATGTACTTAGTTATTATAGTTTTGTAATAACAGTATAGTAGAAAACAAAAGAATAGTTGTATTTAGTTAACATCACTTTCTATGTTTAAGTGGGAGTGTTAGGTCATAAACATATTGCGTAATACAACATGACGTAAGTGTCATGTGATCATCTCCCACATGTTGTTGTTCTTGTTCTAACGCCATTGCTTGTAAGACAAAAGATGTTATAATAAAGATTTGGGATATCAAACCGACTTATAGTTTATCCATCGTCATGACTAATATGCTAACACCGTGCATGCGCAAACGATTTTTCATCAAAATAATGCTGCTACCCTCTAGATTTAACAGTTTTTAGGCATCACGAATGTCGCGGTAAACAAAAACATTGAAAAAATTGTTGCCGCGCATGCGCAAACAAGTTTTCATCGAAATAATGCTTCTACCTTAAATATTTAACTGTTTCTGGGAATCCCGAATGTCGCGGTGCACAAAAATATTGAAAAAATCGTTTCCGCGCATGGGCAAACGATTTTTTATTAAAATAATGCTGCTACCCTCGAGATTTAACAGTTTTTGGGCATCCCGAATGTCGCGGTAAACAAAAACATTGAAAAAATCGTTGCCGCGCATGCGCAAACGAGTTTTCATCGAAATAATGCTTCTACCTTAAATATTAAACTGTTTCTGGGAATCCCGAATGTCGCAGTGGACAAAAACATTGAAAAAATCGTTGCCGTGCATGCGCGAACAATTTCTCATTAGAATAATGCTGCTACCCTCAAGATTTAACTGTTTTTGGGCATCCCGAATGTCGCGGTGCACAAAAACATTGAAAAAATCGTCGCCGCTTATGCGCAAACGATTTTTCATCAAAATAATGCTTCTACTCTATAGATTTAACTGTTTTTGGGTATCCCGAATGTCGCGGTGCACAAAAACATTAAAAAAAATCGTTCCCGTGCATGCGCAAACGATTTTTCATCGAAATAATGCTGCTACCCTCGAGATTTAACAGTTTTTGGGCATTCCCAATGCCGCAATGCACAAAAACATTGAAAAAATCGTTGCCGCTTATGCGCAAACGATTTTTCATCAAAATAATGCTTCTACTCTAAAGATTTAACTGTTTTTGGGCATCCCGAATGTCGCAGTGAACCAAAACACTAAAAAAATCGTCGCCGCGAATGCGTAAACGATATTTCATGGAAATAATGCTGCTACCCACGGGATTTAACAGTTTTTGGGCATCCCGAATGTCGCGGGGCACAAAAACATTGAAAAAATCGTTGCTGCACGTGCGCAAACGATTTTTCATAGAAATAATGCTGCTACCCGCGAGATTTAACAGTTTTTGGGCATCCCGAATGTCGCGGTGCACAAAAACATTGAAAAAATCGTTGCCGCGCATGGACAAACAATTTTTTATGGAAATAATGCTGCTACCCTAAAGATTTAACTGTTTTTGGGCATCCCGAATGTCGCGGTGCACAAAAACAAAAAAATCATTGCCGCACATGCGCAAACGATTTTTCATCGAAATAATGCTTCTACCTTAAAGATTTAACTGTTTTTTGGCATCCCGAGTGTCGCGGTGCACAAAAACATTGCAAAAATTGTTGTTGCGCTTGCACAAAAAATTTTTCATCGAAATAATGCCGCTACCTTAAAGAGTAAACTGTTTTTGGGCATCCCAAAAGTCGCGGTGCACAAAAACATTGAAAAAATCGTTGCTGCGCATGCGCAAATCATTTTTCATCGAAATAATGCTGCTACCCTCGAGATTTAACAGTTTTTTGGAATCCCGAATGTCGCGGTGCACAAAAACATTAAAAAAATCGTTGCCGCACATGCGCAAACGATTTTTCATCAAAATAATGCTTCTACCCTAAAGATTTAACAGTTTTTAGGCATCACGAATGTCGCGGTAAACAAAAACATTGAAAAAATTGTTGCCGCGCATGCGCAAACAAGTTTTCATCGAAATAATGCTTCTACCTTAAATATTTAACTGTTTCTGGGAATCCCGAATGTCGCGGTGCACAAAAACATTGAAAAAATCGTTTCCGCGCATGGGCAAACGATTTTTTTATCAAAATAATGCTGCTACCCTCGAGATTTAACAGTTTTTGGGCATCCCGAATGTCGCGGTAAACAAAAACATTGAAAAAATCGTTGCCGCGCATGCGCAAACGAGTTTTCATCGAAATAATGCTTCTACCTTAAAGATTAAACTGTTTCTGGGAATCCCGAATGTCGCAGTGGACAAAAACATTGAAAAAATCGTTGCTGCGTATGCGCAAATCATTTTTCATCGAAATAATGCTGCTACCCTCGAGATTTAACAGTTTTTTGGAATCCCGAATGTCGCGGTGCACAAAAACATTAAAAAAATCGTTGCCGCACATGCGCAAACGATTTTTCATCAAAATAATGCTTCTACCCTAAAGATTTAACTGTTTTTGGGCATCCCGAATGTCGCGGTGCAAAAAACATTAAAAAAATCGTTGCTGCACATGCGCAAACGATTTTTCATAAAAATAATTCTTTTACCCTAAAGATTTAACTGTTTTTGGGCATCCCAAATGTCCCAGTGAGAAAAAACATTAAAAAAATCGTTCCCGTGTGTGCCCAAACGATTTTTCATCAAAATAATGCTGCTACCTTCGAGATTTAACAGTTTTTAGGCATGACGAATGTCGCGGTAAACAAAAACATTGAAAAAATCGTTGCCGCGCATGTGCAAACGAGTTTTCATCGAAATAATGCTTTTACCTTAAATATTTAACTGTTTCTGGGAATCCCGAATGTCGCGGTGCACAAAAACATTGAAAAAATCGTTTCCGCGCATGCGCAAACGATTTTTTATCAAAATAATGCTGCTACCCTCGAGATTTAACAGTTTTTGGGCATCCCGAATGTCGCGGTAAACAAAAACATTGAAAAAATCGTTGCCGCGCATGCGTAAACGAGTTTTCATCGAAATAATGCTTCTACCTTAAATATTAAACAGTTTCTGGGAATCCCGAATGTCGCAGTGGACAAAAACATTGAAAAAATCGTTGCCGTGCATGCGCGAACAATTTCTCATTAGAATAATGCTGCTACCCTAAAGATTTAACTGTTTTTGGGCATCCCGAATGTCGCGGTGCACAAAAACAAAAAAATCATTGCCGCACATTCTCAAACGATTTTTCATCGAAATAATGCTTCTACCTTAAAGATTTAACTGTTTTTTGGCATCCCGAGTGTCGCGGTGCACAAAAACATTGCAAAAATTGTTGCTTGCGCTTGCACAAAAAATTTTTCATTGAAATAATGCCGCTACCTTAAAGATTAAACTGTTTTTGGGCATCCCGAAAGTCGCGGTGCACAAAAACATTGAAAAAAGCGTTGCCGCGCATGCGCAAACAATTTTTCATGGAAATAATGCTGCTACCCTAAAGATTCAACTGTTTCTGGGCATCCCGAATGTCGCAGTGCACAAAAACATTAAAAAAATCGTTGCCGCGCATGCGCAAACAATTTTTCATGGAATAATGCTTCTACCCTAAAGATTTAACTGTTTTTGGGAATCCTGAATGTCGCGGTGCACAAAAACATTGAAAAAATCGTTGCCGCGCATGCGCAAACGATTTTTCATCGAAATAATATTGCTACCCTCGAGATTTAACAGTTTTTGGTCATCCCGAATGTCGCGGTGCACAAAAACATTAAAAAAATCGTTGCCGCGCATGCGCAAATCATTTCTCATCGAAATAATGCTGCTACCCTTGAGATTTAACAGTTTTTGGGAATCCCGATATCGTGGTGCACAAAAACTTAAAAAAAATCGTTGCCGCACATGCGAAAACGAGTTTTCATCGAAATAATGCTGCTACGCTCGAGATTTATCAGTTTTTGGGAATCTCGAATGTCGCGGTGCAAAAAAACATTAAAAAAATCGTTGCCGCGCATGCGCAAACGATTTTTCAGGGAAATAATGCTGCTACGCTCGAGATTTAACAGTTTTTGGGCATTCCGAATGTCGCGGTGCACAAAAACATTGAAAAAATCGTGCGCGCATGCGCAAACAATTTTTCATGGAGTAATGCTTCTACCTTAAAGATTTAACAGTTTTTGGGCATCCCGAATGTCGCGGTGCACAAAAACATTGAAAAAATCGTTGCTGCGCATGCGCAAACGATTTTTCATCGAAATAATGCTGCTACCTTCGATATTTAACAGTTTTTGGGAATCCCGAATATCGCTGCGCACAAAAACATTAAAAAAATCGTTGCCGCACATGCGGAAACGATTTTTCATCAAATTAATTTTCTACCCTAAAGATTTAACTGTTTTTGGGCATCCCGAATGTCGCGGTGCACAAAAACATTAAAAAATCGTTGCCGCACATGGGCAAACGTCTTTTCATCAAAATTATTCTTTTACCCTAAAGATTTAACTGTTTTTGGGCATCCCGAAAATCGCGGTGCAAAAAAACTTTAAAAAAATCGTTCCCGTGCATGCGCAAACGATTCTTCATCAAAATAATGCTGCTACCCTCGAGATTTAACAGTTTTTGGGCATCCCGAATGTCGCGGTAAACAAAAACATTGAAAAAATCGTTGCCGCGCATGCGCAAACGAGTTTTCATCGAAATAATGCTTCTACCTTAAATATTTAACTGTTTCTAGGAAACCCGAATGTTGCGGTGCACAAAAACAGTGAAAAAATCGTTGCCGCGCATGCGCAAACAATTTTTCTTTGAAATAATGCTGCTACCCTCGAGATTTAAGAGTTTTTGGGCATCCCGAATGTCGCGGTGGACAAAAACATTGAAAAAATCGTTGCCGCGCATAGGCAAACGATTTTTCATAGATATAATTCTGCTACCCTTGAGATTTAACAGTTTTTGGTCATCCCGAATGTCGCGGTGCACAAAAACATTAAAAAAATCGTTGCCGCGCATGCGCAAATTATTTTTCATCGAAATAATGCTGCTGCCCTCGAGATTTAACAGTTTTTTGGCATCCCGAAAGTCGTGGTGCACAAAAACATTGAAAAATTTGTTTCCGCACATGCGCAAAAGATTTTTCATCAAAATAATGCTTCTACCCTAAACATTTAACTGTTTTTGGGCATCCCGAATGTCGCGGTGCACAAAAACATTAAAAAAATCGTTGCCACGCATGCGCAAACGATTTTTCACGGAAATAATGCTGCTACGCTCGAGATTTAACAGTTTTTGGGCATTCCGAATGTCGCGGTGCACAAAAACATTGAAAAAATCGTTGCCGCGCATGCGCAAACAATTTTTCATGGAATAATGCTTCTACCTTAAAGATTTAACTGTTTTTGGGCATCCCGAATGTCGCGGTGCACAAAAACATTGAAAAAATCGTTTCAGCGCATGCGCAAACGATTTTTCATCGAAATAATGCTGCTACCCTCGATATTTAACAGTTTTTGGGAATCCCGAATATCGCTGTGCACAAAAACATTAAAAAAATCGTTGCCGCACATGCGGAAACGATTTTTCATCAAAATAATGCTTCTACCCTAAAGATTTAACCTTTTTTTGGGCATCCCGAATGTCGCGGTGCGCAAAAACATTAAAAAATCGTTGCCGCACATGGGCAAACTTTTTTTCATCAAAATTATTCTTTTACTCTAAAGATTTAACTGTTTTTTGGCATCCCGAATGTCGCGGTGCAAAAAACCATTAAAAAAATCGTTCCCGTGCATGCGCAAACGATTTTTCATCAAAATAATGCTGCTACCCTCGAGATTTAACAGTTTTTGGGCATCCCGAATGTCACGGTAAACAAAAACATTGAAAAAATTGTTGCCGCGCAAGCGCAAACGAGTTTTCATCGAAATAATTCTTCTACCTTAAATATTTAACTGTTTCTAGGAATCCCGAATGTCGCGGTGCACAAAAACAGTGAAAAAATCGTTGTCGCGCATGCGCAAACAATTTTTCTTTGAAATAATAATGCTACCGTGGAGATTTAAGAGTTTTTGGGCATCCCGAATGTCGCGGTGCACAAAAACATTGAAAAAATCGTTGCCGCGCATGGGCAAACGATTTTTCATAGATATAATGCTGCTACCCTTGAGATTTAACAGTTTTTGGTCATCCCGAATGTCGCGGTGCACAAAAACATTAAAAAAATCGTTGCCGCGCATGCGCAAATCATTTTTCATCGAAATAATGCTGCTAACCTCGAGATTTAACAGTTTTTGGCATCCCGAAAGTCGTGGTGCACAAAACATTGAAAATTTTTTTCCGCACATGCGCAAACGATTTTTCATCAAAATAATGCTTCTACCCTAAACATTTAACTGTTTTTGGGCATCCCGAATGTCGCGGTGCACAAAAACATTAAAAAATCGTTGCCGCACATGCGCACACGATTTTTCATCAAAATAATGCATTTACTCTAAAGATTTAACTGTTTTTGGGCATCCCGAATGTCGCGGTGCACAAAAACATTGAAAAAATCGTTGCCGCGCATGCGCAAACAATTTTTCATGGAATAATGCTGCTACCCTCGAGATTTAACAGTTTTTTGGCATCCCGAATATCGCTGCGCACAAAAACATTAAAAAATCGTTGCCGCACATGGGCAAACGTTTTTTCATCAAAATTATTCTTTTACCCTAAAGATTTAACTGTTTTTGGGCATCCCGAATATCGCGGTGCAAAAAAACTTTAAAACAATCGTTCCCGTGCATGCGCAAACGATTCTTCATCAAAATAATGCTGCTACCTCGAGATTAAATTTTGGGCATCCCGAATGTCGCAGTAAACAAAAACATTGAAAAAATCGTTGCCGCGCATGCGCAAACGAGTTTTCATCGAAATATTGCTTCTACCTTAAATATTTAACTGTTTCTAGGAATCCCGAATGTCGCGGTGCACAAAACAGTGAAAAAATCGTTGCCGCGCATGCGCAAACAATTTTTCATTGAAATAATGCTGCTACTTCGAGACTTAAGAGTTTTTGGGCATCCCGAATGTCGCGGTGCACAAAAACATTGAAAAAATCGTTGCCGCGCATGCGCAAACAATTTTTCATAGATATAATGCTGCTACCTCTCGAGATTTAACAGTTTTTTGGCATCCCGAAAGTCGTGGTGTACAAAAACATTGAAAAATTTGTTTCCGCACATGCGCAAACGATTTTTCATCAAAATAATGCTTTTACCCTAAACATTTAACTGTTTTTGGGCATCCCGAATGTTGCGGTGCACAAAAACATTAAAAAATCGTTGCCGCACATGGGCAAACGCTTTTTCATCAAAATTATTCTTTTACCCTAAAGATTTAACTGTTTTTGGGCATCCCGAATATCGCGGTGCAAAAAAACTTTAAAAAAATCGTTCCCGTGCATGCGCAAACGATTCTTCATCAAGAAAATGCTGCTACCCTCGAGATTTAACAGTTTTTGGGCATCCCGAATGTCGCGGTAAACAAAAACATTGAAAAAATCGTTGCCGCGCATGCGCAAACGAGTTTTCATCGAAATAATGCTTCTACCTTAAATATTTAACCGTTTCTAGGAATCCCGAATGTCGCGGTGCACAAAAACAGTGAAAAAATCGTTGCCGCGCCTGCGCAAACGATTTTTCATAAAATAATGCTGCTACCCTAAAGATTTACCTGTTTTTAGGCATCCCGAATGTCGCGGTGCACAAAAACATTGAAAAAATCGTTGCGGCGCATGCGCAAACGATTTTTCATCGAAATAATGCTGCTACCCTCGATATTTAACAGTTTTTGGGAATCCCGAATATGGCTGCGCACAAAAACATTAAAAAAATCGTTGCCGCACATGCGGAAACGATTTTTCATCAAAATAATGCTTCTACCCTAAAGATTTAACTGTTTTTGGGCATCCCGAATGTCGCGGTGCGCAAAAACATTAAAAAATCGTTGCCGCACACGGGCAAACGTTTTTTCATCAAAATTATTCTTTTACTCTAAAGATTTAACTGTTTTTGGGCATCCCGAATGTCGCGGTGCGCAAAAACATTAAAAAATCGTTGCCGCACATGGGCAAACGTTTTTTCATCAAAATTATTCTTTTACTCTAAAGATTTAACTGTTTTTGGGCATCCCGAATGTCGCGGTGCAAAAAACCATTAAAAAAATCGTTCCCGTGCATGCGCAAACGATTTTTCATCAAAATAATGCTGCTACCCTCGAGATTTAACAGTTTTTGGGCATCCCGAATGTCGCGGTGCGCAAAAACATTAAAAAATCGTTGCCGCACATGGGCAAACGTTTTTTCATCAAAATTATTCTTTTACTCTAAAGATTTAACTGTTTTTGGCATCCCGAATGTCGCGGTGCGAAAAACCATTAAAAAAATCGTTCCCGTGCATGCGCAAACGATTTTTCATCAAAATAATGCTGCTACCCTCGAGATTTAACAGTTTTTGGGCATCCCGAATGTCACGGTAAACAAAAACATTGAAAAAATTGTTGCCGCGCAAGCGCAAACGAGTTTTCATCGAAATAATTCTTCTACCTTAAATATTTAACTGTTTCTAGGAATCCCGAATGTCGCGGTGCACAAAAACAGTGAAAAAATCGTTGTCGCGCATGCGCAAACAATTTTTCTTTGAAATAATAATGCTACCGTGGAGATTTAAGAGTTTTTGGGCATCCCGAATGTCGCGGTGCACAAAAACATTGAAAAAATCGTTGCCGCGCATGGGCAAACGATTTTTCATAGATATAATGCTGCTACCCTTGAGATTTAACAGTTTTTGGTCATCCCGAATGTCGCGGTGCACAAAAACATTAAAAAAATCGTTGCCGCGCATGCGCAAATCATTTTTCATCGAAATAATGCTGCTAACCTCGAGATTTAACAGTTTTTTGGCATCCCGAAAGTCGTGGTGCACAAAAACATTGAAAATTTTTTTCCGCACATGCGCAAACGATTTTTCATCAAAATAATGCTTCTACCCTAAACATTTAACTGTTTTTGGGCATCCCGAATGTCGCGGTGCACAAAAACATTAAAAAATCGTTGCCGCACATGCGCACACGATTTTTCATCAAAATAATGCATTTACTCTAAAGATTTAACTGTTTTTGGGCATCCCGAATGTCGCGGTGCAAAAAAACATTAAAAAAATCGTTCCCATGCATGCGCAAACAATTTTTCATCAAAATAATGCTGCTACCCTCAAGATTCAACAGTTTTTGGGCATCCTGAATGTCGCAGTAAACAAAAACATTGAAAAAATCGTTGTCGCGCATGCGCAAACGAGTTTTTATCGAAATAATGCTTCTACTTTAAATATTTAACTGTTTCTGGGAATCCCGAATGTCGCGGTGCACAAAAACATTGAAAAAATCGTTGCCGCGCATGCGCAAACAATTTTTCATGGAATAATGCTGCTACCCTCGAGATTTAACAGTTTTTTGGCATCCCGAATATCGCTGCGCACAAAAACATTAAAAAAATCGTTGCCGCACATGGGCAAACGTTTTTTCATCAAAATTATTCTTTTACCCTAAAGATTTAACTGTTTTTGGGCATCCCGAATATCGCGGTGCAAAAAAACTTTAAAACAATCGTTCCCGTGCATGCGCAAACGATTCTTCATCAAAATAATGCTGCTACCCTCGAGATTTAATATTTTGGGCATCCCGAATGTCGCAGTAAACAAAAACATTGAAAAAATCGTTGCCGCGCATGCGCAAACGAGTTTTCATCGAAATATTGCTTCTACCTTAAATATTTAACTGTTTCTAGGAATCCCGAATGTCGCGGTGCACAAAAACAGTGAAAAAATCGTTGCCGCGCATGCGCAAACAATTTTTCATTGAAATAATGCTGCTACCTTCGAGACTTAAGAGTTTTTGGGCATCCCGAATGTCGCGGTGCACAAAAACATTGAAAAAATCGTTGCCGCGCATGCGCAAACAATTTTTCATAGATATAATGCTGCTACCCTCGAGATTTAACAGTTTTTTGGCATCCCGAAAGTCGTGGTGTACAAAAACATTGAAAAATTTGTTTCCGCACATGCGCAAACGATTTTTCATCAAAATAATGCTTTTACCCTAAACATTTAACTGTTTTTGGGCATCCCGAATGTTGCGGTGCACAAAAACATTAAAAAATCGTTGCCGCACATGGGCAAACGTTTTTTCATCAAAATTATTCTTTTACCCTAAAGATTTAACTGTTTTTGGGCATCCCGAATATCGCGGTGCAAAAAAACTTTAAAAAAATCGTTCCCGTGCATGCGCAAACGATTCTTCATCAAGAAAATGCTGCTACCCTCGAGATTTAACAGTTTTTGGGCATCCCGAATGTCGCGGTAAACAAAAACATTGAAAAAATCGTTGCCGCGCATGCGCAAACGAGTTTTCATCGAAATAATGCTTCTACCTTAAATATTTAACCGTTTCTAGGAATCCCGAATGTCGCGGTGCACAAAAACAGTGAAAAAATCGTTGCCGCGCCTGCGCAAACGATTTTTCATAAAATAATGCTGCTACCTAAAGATTTACCTGTTTTTAGGCATCCCGAATGTCGCGGTGCACAAAAATTGAAAAAATCGTTGCGGCGCATGCGCAAACGATTTTTCATCGAAATAATGCTGCTACCTCGATATTTAACAGTTTTTGGGATCCCGAATATGGCTGCGCACAAAAACATTAAAAATCGTTGCCGCACATGCGGAAACGATTTTTCATCAAAATAATGCTTCTACCCTAAAGATTTAACTGTTTTTGGGCATCCCGAATGTCGCGGTGCGCAAAAACATTAAAAAATCGTTGCCGCACACGGGCAAACGTTTTTTCATCAAAATTATTCTTTTACTCTAAAGATTTAACTGTTTTTGGGCATCCCGAATGTCGCGGTGCAAAAAACCATTAAAAAATCGTTCCGTGCATGCGCAAACGATTTTTCATCAAAATAATGCTGCTACCTCGAGATTTAACAGTTTTTGGGCATCCCGAATGTCACGGTAAAAAAATTGAAAAAATTGTTGCCGCGCAAGCGCAAACGAGTTTTTATCGAAATAATTCTTCTACCTTAAATATTTAACTGTTTCTAGGAATCCCGAATGTCGCGGTGCACAAAAACAGTGAAAAAATCGTTGTCGCGCATGCGCAAACAATTTTTCTTTGAAATAATAATGCTACCGTGGAGATTTAAGAGTTTTTGGGCATCCCAAATGTCGCGGTGCACAAAAACATTGAAAAAATCGTTGCCGCGCATGGGCAAACGATTTTTCATAGATATAATGCTGCTACCTTGAGATTTAACAGTTTTTGGTCATCCCGAATGTCGCGGTGCGCAAAAACATTAAAAAATCGTTGCCGCGCATGCGCAAATCATTTTTCATCGAAATAATGCTGCTAACCTCGAGATTTAACAGTTTTTTGGCATCCCGAAAGTCGTGGTGCACAAAAACATTGAAAATTTTTTTCCGCACATGCGCAAACGATTTTTCATCAAAATAATGCTTCTACCCTAAACATTTAACTGTTTTTGGGCATCCCGAATGTCGAGGTGCACAAAAACATTAAAAAATCGTTGCCGCACATGCGCACACGATTTTTCATCAAAATAATGCATTTACTCTAAAGATTTAACTGTTTTTGGGCATCCCGAATGTCGCGGTGCAAAAAAACATTAAAAAAATCGTTCCCATGCATGCGCAAACGATTTTTCATCAAAATAATGCTGCTACCCTCAAGATTCAACAGTTTTTGGGCATCCCGAATGTCGCAGTAAACAAAAACATTGAAAAAATCGTTGTCGCGCATGCGCAAACGAGTTTTTATCGAAATAATGCTTCTACTTTAAATATTTAACTGTTTCTGGGAATCCCGAATGTCGCGGTGCACAAAAACATTGAAAAAATCGTTGCCGCGCATGCGCAAACAATTTTTCATTGAAATAATGCTGCTTCCCTCGAGATTTAAGAGTTTTTGGGCATCCCGAATGTCGCGGTGCACAAAAACATTAAAAAATCGTTGCCGCACATGGGCAAACGTTTTTTCATCAAAATTATTCTTTTACCCTAAAGATTTAACTGTTTTTGGGCATCCCGAATATCGCGGTGCAAAAAAACTTTAAAAAAATCGTTCCCGTACATGCGCAAACGATTCTTCATCAAAATAATGCTGCTACCCTCGAGACTTAATATTTTGGGCATCCCGAATGTCGCAGTAAACAAAAACATTGAAAAAATCGTTGCCGCGCATGCGCAAACGAGTTTTCATCGAAATAATGCTTCTACCTTAAATATTTAACTGTTTCTAGGAATCCCGAATGTCGCGGTGCACAAAAACAGTGAAAAAATCGTTGCCGCACATGCGCAAACAATTTTTCATTGAAATAATGCTGCTACCCTCGAGATTTAAGAGTTTTTGGGCATCCCGAATGTCGCGGTGCACAAAAACATTGAAAAAATCGTTGCCGCGCATGCGCAAACAATTTTTCATAGATATAATGCTGCTACCCTCGAGATTTAACAGTTTTTTGGCATCCCGAAAGTCGTGGTGTACAAAAACATTGAAAAATTTGTTTCCGCACATGCGCAAACGATTTTTCATCAAAATAATGCTTTTACCCTAAACATTTAACTGTTTTTGGGCATCCCGAATGTCGCGGTGCACAAAAACATTAAAAAATCGTTGCCGCACATGGGCAAACGTTTTTTTATCAAAATTATTCTTTTACCCTAAAGATTTAACTGTTTTTGGGCATCCCGAATATCGCGGTGCAAAAAAACTTTAAAAAAATCGTTCCCGTGCATGCGCAAACGATTCTTCATCAAAATAATGCTGCTACCCTCGAGATTTAACAGTTTTTGGGCATCCCGAATGTCACGGTAAACAAAAACATTGAAAAAATCGTTGCCGCGCATGCGCAAACGAGTTTTCATCGAAATAATGCTTCTACCTTAAATATTTAACTGTTTCTAGGAAGCCCGAATGTCGCGGTGCACAAAAACAGTGAAAAAATCGTTGCCGAACCTGCGCAAACGATTTTTCATAAAATAATGCTAGTACCCTAAAGATTTACCTGTTTTTAGGCATCCCGAATGTCGCAGTGCACAAAAACATTGAAAAAATCGTTGCGGCGCATGCGCAAACAATTTTTCATCGAAATAATGCTTCTACCCTAAAGATTTAACTGTTTTTGGGCATTCCGAATGTCGCGGTGGACAAAAACATTGAAAAAATCGTTGCTGCGCATGCGCAAAATATTTTTCATCCAAATTAATCTGCTACCCTAAAGATTTAGCTGTTTTGGGGTATTCCGAGGGTCGCGGTGCACAAAAACATTGAAAAAACGTTACCGCGATTGCGAACAATATTTATCACCTAAATAATGGTACTACCCTAAAGATTTAACTGTTTTTGGGATTCCCGAATGTCGCGGTGCACAAAAACATTGAAAAAATCGTTGCAGCGCATGTGCAAAATATTTTTCATCGAAATAATGCTGCTACCCTAAACACTTAACTGTTTTTGGCCATTATGAATGTCGCGGTCCACAAAAACATTGAAAAATTCTTTGTCGCGCATGCCCAAACGAGTTTTTATCGAAATAATGCTTCTACTTTAAATATATAACTGTTTCTGGGAATCCCGAATGTCGCGGTGCACAAAAACATTGAAAAAATCGTTGCCGCGCATGCGCAAACAATTTTTCATGGAATAATGCTGCTACCCTCGAGATTTAACAGTTTTTTGGCATCCCGAATATCGCTGCGCACAAAAACATTAAAAAAATCGTTGCCGCACATGCGGAAACGATTTTTCATCAAAATAATGCTGCTACCCTTGAGATTTAACTGTTTTTGGTCATCCCGAATGTCGCGGTGCACAAAAACATTAAAAAATCGTTGCCGCACATGCGCAAACGTTTTTTCATCAAAATTATTCTTTTACCCTAAAGATTTAACTGTTTTTGGGCATCCCGAATATCGCAGTGCAAAAAAACTTTAAAAAAATCGTTCCCGTGCATGCGCAAACGATTCTTCATCAAAATAATGCTGCTACCCTCGAGATTTAACAGTTTTTGGGCATCCCGAATGTCGCGGTAAACAAAAACATTGAAAAAATCGTTGCCGCGCATGCGCAAACTAGTTTTCATCGAAATAATGCTTCTACTTTAAATATTTAACTGTTTCTAGGAATCCCGAATGTCGCGGTGCACAAAAACAGTGAAAAAATCGTTGCCGCGCATGCGCAAACAATTTTTCATTGAAATAATGCTGCTACCCTCGAGATTTAAGAGTTTTTGGGCATCCCGAATGTCGCGGTGCACAAAAACATTGAAAAAATCGTTGCCGCGCATGCGCAAACAATTTTTCATAGATATAATGCTGCTACACTCGAGATTTAACAGTTTTTTGGCATCCCGAAAGTCGTGGTATACAAAAACATTAAAAAATTCGTTTCCGCACATGCGCAAACGATTTTTCATCAAAATAATGCTTCTACCCTAAACATTTAACTGTTTTTGGGCATCCCGAATGTCGCGGTGCACAAAAACATTAAAAAATCGTTGCCGCACATGGGCAAACGTTTTTTCATCAAAATTATTCTTTTACCCTAAAGATTTAACTGTTTTTGGGCATCCCGAATATCGCGGTGCAAAAAAACTTTAAAAAAATCGTTCCCGTGCATGCGCAAACGATTCTTCATCAAAATAATTCTGCTACCCTCAAGATTTAACAGTTTTCGGGCATCCCGAATGTCGCGGTAAACAAAAACATTGAAAAAATCGTTGCCGCGCATGCGCAAACGAGTTTTCATCGAAATAATGCTTCTACCTTAAATATTTAACTGTTTCTAGGAATCCCGAATGTCGCGGTGCACAAAAACAGTGAAAAAATCATTGCCGCGCCTGCGCAAACGATTTTTCATGAAATAATGCTGCTACCCTAAAGATTTACCTGTTTTTAGGCATCCCGAATGTCGCGGTGCACAAAAACATTGAAAAAATCGTTGCGGCGCATGCGCAAAAAATTTTTCATCGAAATAATGCTTCTACCCTAAAGATTTAACTGTTTTTGGGCATTCCGAATGTCGCGGTGCACAAAAACATTGAAAAAATCGTTGCTGCGCATGCGCAAAATACTTTTCATCGAAATAATGCTGCTACCCTAAAGATTTAACTGTTTTGGGGTATTCCGAGGGTCGCAGTGCACAAAAACATTGAAAAAACGTTGCTGCCATTGCGAACAATATTTTTCACCTAAATAATGCTACTACCCTAAAGATTTAACTGTTTTTGGGATTCCCGAATGTCGCGGTGCACAAAAACATTGAAAAAATCGTTGCAGCGCATGCGCAAAATATTTTTCATCGAAATAATGCTGCTACCCTAAACACTTAACTGTTTTTGGCCATTATGAATGTCGCGGTCCACAAAAACATTGAAAAATTCTTTGCTGCGCATGCGCAAACGATTTTTCATTGAAATAATGCTGCTACCTTAAAGATTTATCTATTTTTGGGCATCCCGAATGTCGCGGTGCACAAAAACATTGAAAAAATCGTTGCCCCGCATGTGCAAACGATTTTTAATCGAAATAATGCTGCTACCCTCGAGATTTAACTGTTTTTTAGGCATCCCGAATGTCGTGGTGCACAAAAACATTGAAAAAATCGTTGCCCCGCATGCGGAAACGATTTTTAATCGAAATAATGCTGCTACCCTCGAGATTTAACTGTTTTTTAGGCATCCCGAATGTCGTGGTGCACAAAAACATTGAAAAAATCGTTGCCCCGCATGTGCAAACGATTTTTTATCAAAATAATGCCTCTACCCTAAAGATCTAACTTTTTTGGGGAATCCCGAATGTCGCGGTGCACAAAAACATTGAAAAAATCATTGCAGCGCATGCGCAAATATTTTTCATTGAAATAATGCTGCTACCCTAAAGACTTAACTGTTTTCGGACATTATGAATGTCGCGGTCCACAAAAACATTGAAAAATTCTTTTCCGCGCATGCGCAAAACATTTCTCATCGAAATAATGCTGTTACTCTTAAGATTTAACTGTTTTGGGGCATCCCGAATGTCGCGGTGCACAAAAACATTGAAAAAATCGTTGCCGCGCATGAGCAAACGATTTTTCATCAAAATAATGCTGCAACCCTAAAGATTTAACTGTTTCTGGGTATTCCAAACGTCGCGGCGCACAAAAAACATTGAAGAAATTGTTGCCGCGCATGCGCAAATGTTTCATAAAAAAATACTGCTACCCTAAAGATTTAACTTTTTTTGGGCAATCCGAGGGTCGCGCTGCACAAAAAATTGAAAAAAATCGTTGCCGCGCATGCGCAAAATTTTTTTCATCGAAATAATGCTGCTACCGTAAAGATTTAACTGTTTTGGGGCATCCCGAAAGTCGCGTCAACCCCTGCATTTAAAGCTAAATTCTTTAATATTGATTTCCTAGACTTAAAATTCAGTAAGAATGTTAAAAAGGGATTGACAAATGATACAACAGAATATTACACCAGCATTTCATTTCATTTCGTTCAAAAAATTTGAAGACTCTTGTCTAAAATAGCCATTATTGCCCAATATGAGGATAAAGATTTTAAAAGCTAAATTCTTTAATATTGATTTCCTAGACTTGAAATTCAGTAAGAATGTTCAGAAGGTGTTGAAAAAGTATACAAGAGAATATTATACAAACAATTCATTTCATTTTGTTGAAAAAATTTCAAAACAATTGTCCAAAATAACAATTTTTCCCTTATATGAGATGTCAGACATTGAAAGCTAAATTCTTTAATATTGATTTGCTAGACTTGAAATTCAGTATGAATGTTCAAAAGAGATTGACAAAGGTATACAGAATAATCACCAGCAGTTCATTTCATTCAGTTCAAAAAATTTGAAGACTATTGTCTAAAATAGCCATTATTGCCCAATATAAGGTGAAAGATTTTAAAAGCTAAATTCTTTAATATTGATTTCCTAGACTTGAAATTCAGTAAGAATGTTCAGAAGATATTGACAAAGTATACAAAGAATACTAGACCAGCAATTCATTTCATTTTTTTCAAAAAATTTCAAAACAAGTGTCCAAAATAGCAATTTTTCCCTTATATGAGGTGTCAGATTTTGAAAGTTAAATTCTTTAATATTGATTTCCTAGACTTGAAATTTAGTAAGAATGTTCAGAAGTATTGACAAAGGATACAACAGAATATTAGGCTAGCAATTCATTTAATTTAGTTCAAAATATTCCAAAACAATTGTCAAAAATAGCAATATTTCCCTTATTTGAGATGTCAGATTTTGAAAGCTAAATTCTTTAATATTGATTTGCTAAACTTTAAATTCAGTATGAATGTTCAAAAGGGATTGACAAAGGATATAACAAAATATTACACCTGCAGTTCATTTCATTCAGTTCAAAAAATTTGAAGACTATTGTCTAAAATAGCCATTATTGCCCAATATGAGGATAAAGATTTTAAAAGCTAAATTCTTTAATATTGATTTCCTAGATTGAAATTCAGTAAGAATGTTCAGAAGGTATTGACAAAGGATACAATAGAATATTAGACCAGCAATTCATTTAATTTAGTTCAAAAAATTCCAAAACAATTGTCAAAAATAGCAATTTTTCCCTTATATGAGATGTCAGACATTGAAAGCTAAATTCTTAAATATTGATTTGCTACACTTTAAATTCAGTATGAATGTTCAAAAGGGATTGACAAAGGATATAACAGAATATTACACCAGCAGTTCATTTCATGCAGTTCAAAAAATTTGAAGACTATTGTCTAAAAGAGCCATTATTGCCCAATATGAGTTGAAATATTTTAAAAGCTAAATTCTTTAATATTTATTTGCTAGACTTGACATTCAGTATGAATGTTTAAAAGGGATTGACAAAGGATACAACAGATTATTACACCAGCAGTTCATTTCATTCAGTTCAAAAAATTTGAAAACATTTGTCCAAAATAGCAATTTTTCCCTTATATGAGGTGTTAGATTTTGAAAGCTAAATTCTATAACTCATTGCTGTCCTGTCGTAAACGACGCATGCAAAAAATTTCGATTTTATCTGCAAGTATTTTACCAAATACACTAGAATTTGTATTATCTTAAAGCCAAAACATTTATCTATTTGTATAAGTTTAGTTCATTTCAAGAGCTTTCCTATAAGCCAAGATATTTATTGCCGATCTTGTACTTTTTAAATTGAATTTTAGAGAAGCGTAAATACGCAAAGCCTTCCAGAAATCTCGCCTAAAAATACTTGTAGCTTACATTGTGATCAATATTTCCACCTATTTTGCTTGAAATACAGTCGTTTTGGCGATTTGTAGTGATATTGCAAACAAACGTGTTTACAAACGGAAAATTCGAAAATTTGCATATAATTATCACCATATTGGCGAAAATTTGACAAAAAATCGGAAAATTTTCGCTCCAAAAAGGCCAAATATATGACTCCTAGGGACATTTTTACCCTAGGAATCAATTTCCAGGCTTATTTCACCCCTAGGGGGTAGGCAACGTTAAGTTTTTGACACCTCGAACCTCACGCGACAACCGCATGTGCGTCCGCTGAGCAAGGGGTCTGGCTACAAACAATAACAAATCAGAAAAATCGATTTTTTCGAGTTTTTCTGCCCATCCTGACTTAAAAACTATCAGAGAAGATAACTAAAGCATTTCTAGTTTATATATAACTGTTAAAATACGAAAGGATAAAAAATAACGAAGAAAATAACGAAATTCCAAAGGCGAGTTATATTTCCCCTTGTCATCACCTTGTAATTTGATATGATTTTGACAACTGCACTGCCGTGTCAGGTTACACTGCATGAAAAGCGCCGTATTCCAAGGTATTCACATGTGAATACGGGTGTGAATAAAACACATATTGCAAGCGTATTCCGACATGGAATATTAGTGTGAATACGGCATCGTATTCTTCAGTATTCTAAGTGTGAATACGCCGTGAATATGCCGCGTATTCTGACCAATATTCACACTTGGAATATCTCACTTCTCACTTAATCCGTGTTTCCACAAAATAAATTCATCAGCTGACATTTTTAAACTTTATTTTGAATGCTGAAAAATTGAAGTGGAATTTTATAAATAATTTGGCGCAAAAACCAAAAAGCGCGCTTTCGAGTTTAATAAACATTGAACGAGGAGATCGTGCGTTTGTGGCTGTAAGAAATCTTTTTGGCGCTTATAATAAGGGAAGAGAGTGAAGGATGCCAAGGGCTTGGTAAAGTCTGGAAGCTCTGGTCGCAGTTAAAGAGCATGCCGGCGAGTATTTGTATGCTACGATTCCCACGAAGTCTGATGAAGAAATGCGCGGAAATTAGAAATGAGATTGCATGGCGCGATTTCCACTGCACCTTATGTTCGCTAATACGTGTAAAATGATAACGAATATTAACCGTATTTCAAGGATTTTTTATTGTTCAAAACCGAAAACGCATATACTGTTTGTGCGTAAGGGACCTCTTCGGTGAGTGACTAAATATCGTGCAGTTGAATTCAATAGCCGGCCTATAGACTATACCCTATGACCATGTTGGGAGTAATCTCAACATTTTATTAACAAATTACCTGGTGATAAGAGGTTAATGGGTTATGCGTTCGCAGCCTGTGCGAATGTTTAGGCATTTATTGTCCCTCAAGTCTGTCCATTAAGGAAAATATCAATATGAACAAACATGCATAATCTTTAGGTTGCCATGTTAATTTGCATAGCAGTCATACACATTGCAATGGTAGGTTTATCCACAGTTAATGTGTTTATCAAGGTTGATCAAATGCAATACTAAGATTTCAGTCAATTATTTAAATTTTATACAGTCCTTAACAGATCATGTACATGTGATGGGTTACAACATTTCACATTTTATAAAATATTATTGGAACATCACAAATTGTTCAAAAATATGTAGCAAAAACACAGCCTATCATGAACTTCTACTAAGCTGTTATGATTTTCAATCTTTCATCAGCTGATTGTTAATTATAAGCAATGTTGTTTTAGTATATATGAAACATTGCTCCTGGAGTATGTCAGAAATTATACTTAATAGTAAATTGTTGAGCAAAGCAAGTGATGTTTTTTCACTTGGTAAGATATTAAAAACTATAGGTGAGCAGATAATGAATCAGGAACTTCTTTCACTGGGTGAAAAATCCTCTTCATCTTTAGCAAAGTTAAGGCCAACTCTTTTGGGAATTTTCTCAATCTTGCAACCCCTGATGGCTAAAAACAATTAAAACCACCTTAAAGCAATTATTGAACAAAATACATAGCAAACTTTCTTAAGCTATAATAGATTATTATCCGAAAGGTTAATGATAATGGTAAAAGCTGATGTTGCATGCATGGCCATTTGTTTTTATTGTTGTGCATAGAATTTATGCAGTGTAATGAAATTATAATATTCCTAGGAGAATGTATATGTACAATGTACAATGTACACACCATTCATATAATTTGGAAGCTAATCAATTAGGGTAAAAATGGAAACAAATTCTTCCATGAACTTAAAGCTGTATATACACATAGCTACTCCTAGTATGCAAACATCGAGAAGCTGTAGTAAACTCATCTACACTTTAATGGTATATTCTTTAAGTATTGTGATTATAATTTAGTACGGAAAAGTAATTGCAAACAAATCAGTAAACAGTCTCAGTTATAAATTATGATGAGGGCAATGTTAAAAGGCTTCACTTAAAAAACAGTCTAGCATGAACTTCTAAGCTGTTAAGATTTCTGTCTTTGGGCAGCTGGTTGTTAAGATTCCTATCTTTTGGCAACCAGTTCAATAGCTATTCTGTGGTAAATATTAGTGTAAATATAATTCATATATGCTAAAAGGAAAAATATAGGCCATTATTTTGTTAAAAAATATGTATTATATATAACTAAAAAACACAGTCTGGCTTTGATTTCTAAGCTGTTAAGATTTCTGTCTTTGGGCAGCTGATTGTTAAGATTTCAATCTTTTGGCAATCAATCATTAGCTATTCTGTGACAATTATATAACAATATATATATCTATAATATATAAATTTTGCCTAAAATATAAAAAACCCTCATGAAATGCACCAATGCACCTCATTTCAATGCATCTTGAAACGTCTATCTAAGGGTTATGTTATGTTAAAGTTATGATTACAGCAGCTTTCTGAATATTTGTGGTAGGTAAGAAAGTAATGTCCCTTTTCAGTATTGGCAAACTTTTAAATTTTTTTGTATTGAGTATGGCTTTGAAATGGCAAACATTTGTACCTACTATAATTAGTGTGTGATGAGGTAGGATTGATGAAAACCATCATACAATTTATTTATTTACAAGCAGGTACAGTTAGCTGTGTACAAATTAGCTACAATAAACACAATAGTAATCTATTTATATTAATAAAAGCAAAAAAAGTGATGAGCCCAGCCGTAAAAGCGTTGGCCTCGCACTATTGTTGTTGTGTTGTGTTGTTTCAGGACTATAGTATGACATAACTCTTGTTATTATTAAATAACTTACCTGATTTTAGCGCCGCCACAAGAATTATTTTGGGGCATCGCGAACATCTTTAACAATTCAAAGTTGAACAGCTTGAACTTCTGTTGAAACCACGCATTTATATATAAGCACCCTGGTTGAAACCAATTGACATTTGTGCCATGTTATCGTTTTGTAAACAAAGGGAACTGGACAACTTTTGCGAGGAATCATTTAAAGACATTTATTTGTTATTGTTATACGACCTCCGAATTTCGCCATTTATTCGCAATTTCGCCGCAATTCCTTGGCGCAAAAATTGTCACTAATATGTCGAAGAGGAAATTTCCCAAATGAAATTTCCTACGATTTCCCAACACTGAACTGTATATATTACGGATGCTTTTGACGATACAGAATCATCAACTTTCTACCCATGTGTTTACGTATCCAAGCAAAAATAAAAGTATTTTTTTATAGATAACTTCTTTTACACAGGTAATTAAAGAAATTGATGGATATTTCTCTTTTTATACAGCTTTTTTACGACTTACGAGGCTACTCAGCGCTCATCGACTGAGGATATACGATACTCGACATCCCTGCGGCAGCAAAAAAATTAATCAAATAAAAATCATCGTGCGTTTGGGAACATTTATTGTCTTTATTGTCTGTCGCCTAAACAAATCAAGTGCAATTTCAATTTCCTGACCGTGATGAGAAGAAATGCTGGATAACAGTTGACACCGGCATTGAACTGAAACAACCTTTGCCTATTCCGTGGTATATAAACGCATTTCCTGCAATATTTACACAATATAACTCGTTGATTATCCCGTATTCATGCGTACAATCACATTTTCTATGCCGAAGTGTGAATACTAGGTCTTGAAAAATATTCACAGAGTATTCGAAGGTATTCTAGGTCGAATACGCGGTGTGTTTTATTCACAGGTATTCACATCGGAATACCCCCAATATTCCGAGGATATTCACAGTGAATATCTGTGAATACGTGTAAATATGGACCATATTGCGGTGCCCGCGCCAAGTTTGGCACCGCATTATATTCTGCCTGTGAGTTTGTTTGTTCGCATCAATACGTTTCCTTAATCGCCTAGTAAAAATTCCTTGCACATACTTGGAATGCTTGGAATTTTTTCCTAATTATTACTATTAATCTTGTTGTACGTTTGCCAAATTCCTTTTTTAAAGGAACGTTCTTTTTCAATTTCAATCTCAAACTCTGATGATTGCGTGTATCTCTGCTTTTATGCACCCAAGAAGGACAAAAATACCACCATTCGATTCAGCGTAAGAAATTATACTTACAGGTCTTAAATATATTACTAAACAAGAGTATTCGCAGCGATTTATGACGTTTGAAAGACGAAATTGAATTGTTGACAAATCGCTCAAAATTACTATGCTATACTTTACTAGTAATAGTAAGTTTGGTCTTTGATATCTTTCATATCGTTGGTTTTCTCTTTTAATTTTCGTCCTTAAATAAATGGATCGGTCTTACATTACGATTTATTTTATAGTACTTTGAGCCAAATATATTCTATTTCGAAGGTTTTAAAGTATAGTTTCAATAAGCGAACTTTATGACAAATCGCTCAAAATTATTAAACAAATTAAAAATGCAGTACGCTTAATCCTTGACTTCTGTATCGTTGCTTTTCTAGTTTCCGGCTCTACGCCAGTTTATTCGTCTCACGTTTCTCTTCATTTTGATAGTATTCTTAGATAGTATTTTTACTTTTTAGCCTAAATATTTTATTTCTGAAGATTTTAAAACGGCGCAATTTTGACCTTAATGTACCAACCAACCAGGCTGCGGCCGACAGGAGAATGTAAGTTGGTGATGTCGTTAGAAATGAGCGGACGTTTTATTTCTAGACAAGCATTGCGGGCACCGCATTTTAGTACTGTGTCTGGTTCGAACTCATATTCGCACGTATTCACCTGTGAATACGCGGTTTTTCATGCAGTGTTAACAGAAACATTTATTAATTTCCGCATTGAAACTGAAGCGATTGGGTTATAGTATTTTTCTCGAGCTATATTTTGGTGGTATTTTTGCGTTTTTTGCTCGTGCATTTGCAGAGTGATTGGAGTTTTTAAAAAGTCAGACCCTAGAGTCCGAAATATATATTTCCCAGACTTGAAATTCAGTAAGATTGTTCAGAAGGTATTGACAATGGAAACGACCGAATATTAGACCAGTAATTCATTTCATTCAGTTCAAAAAAATTCAAAACAATTGTCCAAAATAGCAATTTTTCCCTCATATGACGTGTCAGTTTTTGAAAGTTAAATTATTTAATATTGACTTAGTAGATTTCAAATTGAGCAAGAATGTTCAAAAGGGATAGACAATGCATACAACAGAATATTAGACCAGCAGTTCATTTCAATCAGGTCAAAAAATTTGAAACCAAATGTTCAAAATAACAATTTTTCCCTTATATGAGATGTCAGATTTTGAAAGCTAAATTCTTTAATATTGATTTGCTAAACTTTAAATTCAGTACAAAAGTTCAGAAGGGATTAACAAAGGATACAACAGGATATTAGACCATCAGTTCATTTCATTCAGTTCAAAAAATTTGAAAACCATAGTTTAAAATAGCCATTATTGCTCAATATGAGGTGAAAGATTTTAAAATCTAAATTCTTTGATATTGATTTCGTAGACTTGAAATTAAGTAAAAATGTTCAGAAGGCATTGACAAAGGATACAACAGAATATTAGACGAGCTGTTTATTTCATTCAGTTCAAAAAATTTGAAAACCATTGTCTAAAATAGCAATTTTTCCCCTATATGAGATGTCAGATTTTGAAAGCTAAATTCTTTAATATTGATTTGCTGAACTTGAAATTCAGAACGAATGTTTAAATGGGATTGACAAAGGATACAACAGGATATTAGACCAGCAATTCATTTCATTCAGTTCAAAAGATTGTAAAACTATTGTTTAAAATAGCCATTATTGCCCAATATGAGGTGAAAGATTTTAAAAGCTAGATTCTTTAATATTGATTTCCTAGACTTGAAATTCAGTAAGAATGTTTAGAAGGTATTGACAAAGGATACAATAGAATATTAGACTAGCAGTTCATTTCATTCAGTTCAAAAAATTTGAAACCATTTGTCCAAAATAGCAATTTTTCCCTTATATGAGATGTCAGATTTTGAAAGCTAAATTCTTTAATATTGAATTGCTGAACTTGAAATTCAGTAAGAATGTTCAGAAGGAACTGACAAAGGACAAAACAGAATATTAGACCAGCAGTTTATTTCAATCAGGTCAAAAAATTTGAAACCAATTGTCCAAAATAGCAATTTTTCCCTTATATGAAATGTCAGACATTGAAAGCTAAATTCTTTAATATTGCTTTGCTAGACTTGAAATTCAGTATGAATGTTCAAAAGGGATTGAAAAAGATATAACAGAATATTACACCAGCAGTTCATTTCATTCAGTTCAAAAAATATGAAGACTATTGTCTAAAATAGCCATTATTGCCCAATATGAGGTGAAAGATTTTAAAAGCTAAATTCTTTAAGATTGATTTCCTAGACTTGAAAAATCAGTAAGAGTGTTCAGAAGGTATTGAGAAAAATATACAAGAGAATATTAGACCAGCAATTAATTTCATTTTGTTCAAAAAATTTCAAAACAATTGTCAAAAATAGCAATTTTTCCCTTATATGAGATGTCAGACATTGAAAGCTAAATTCATTAGTATTGATTTGCTAGACTTGAAATTCAGTAAGAATGTTAAAAAGGGATTAACAAAGGATATAACAGAATATTACACCAGCAATTCATTTCATTCAGTTCAAAAAATTTGAAGACTTTTGTCTAAAATAGCCATTATTGCCCAATATGAGGTGAAAGATTTTAAAAGCTAAATTCTTTAATATTGATTTCCTAGACTTGAAATTCAGTAAGAATGTTCAGAAGGTATTGAAAAAGGATACGACAGAATATTAGACAAGCAATTCATTTCATTTAGTTCAAAAAATTTCAAAACAATTGTCCAAAATAGCAATTTTTCCCTTATATGAGATGTCAGATTTTGAAAGCTAAATTCTTTAATATTGATTTGCTAGACTTGGAATTCAGTATGAATGTTCAAAAGGTATTGACAAAGGATACAACATAATATTACGCCAGCAATTCATTTCATTGAGTTCAAAAAAATTAAAACAATTGTCCAAAATAGCAATTTTTCCCGTATATGAGTTGTCGGATTTGAAAGTTAAATTCTTTAATATATATTTGCTAGATTCAAATTGAGCAAGAATGTTCAAAAGGAATTGACAAAGCATACAACAGAATATTAGACCAGCAGGTCATTTCATTCAGGTCAAAAAATTGAAACCAATTGTCCAAAATAGCAATTTTTTCCCTTATGTGAGAAGTCAGGTTTTGAAAGCTAAATTCTTTAATATTGATTTGCTGAACTTGAAATTCAGTAAGAATGTTTAAACGAGATTGGCAAAGGATACAGCGGAATATTAGACCAGCAGTTCATTTCATTCAGTTCAAAAATATTGAAAACCATTTTCTAGAATAGCAATTTTTCCCTTATATGAGAGGTCAGACATTGAAAGCTAAATTCTTTAAAGTTGATTTCCTAGACTTGAAATTCAGTATGAATGTTCAGAAGGGATTGAAAAAGGACGCAACAGATTATTACACCAGCTTTTCACTTCATTGAGTTAAAAAAAATTCAAAAGGAGTGTCCAAAACAGCAATTTTTCCCTTATATGAAGTGTCAGATTTTGAAAGTTAAATTTATTACACCAGCAGTTTATTTCATTCAGGTCAAAAAGAAACCAATTGTCCAAAATAGCAATTTTTCCCTTATATGAGATGTCAGATCATAGGCAGCCCAGACTTTGACTTGCGCCTGTGCTACTCGCACGTGTGTCGCGCCTAGGTTGTTTACTTCGTCTATATATTATGACAAGGTATTAAAGAGTTTATCAAAATATGACAGATATACCTTCGTAAATGTATAATTATTTAAAAAAATACTCAAAGATACGCCACAAAAACTACAACCTAATCATTACCTATGATTAAACTACATTATCCTGCAGTTTCCGTGTTTTTAAACAACATGTAAAGCCTTCAAATCAATGAAATAAAACAGGAATTCATATGGAATTTTGAGAAAACTATCCGACGGTCACTCCGCCTAAGGAAACGTCATCTTTTTTGAGATACTACCCTAAAGATTTAACTGTTTTTGGGCTTCCAGAATGTCGCGGTGCACAAAAACATTGAAAAAATTGTTGCCACGCATGCGCAAAAAATTTTTCATCGAAATAAAGCTTCAACCCTAAAGATTTAACTGTTTTTGGGTATCCCGAATGTCGCGGTGCACATAAACATTAAAAAAATCGTTGCCGCACATGTGCAAACGATTTTTCATCGAAATAATGCTTCTACCTTAAAGATTTAACTTTTTTTTTGCATCCCGAATGTCGCGGTGCACAAAAACATTGCAAAAATCGTTGCCGCGCTTGCGCAAACAATTTTTCATCGAAATAATACTGCTACCTTAAAGTTTTAACTGTTTTTGGGCATGCCGAAAGTCACGGTGCACAAAAACATTGAAAAATTCGTCGCTGCGCATGCGCAAACGAGTTTTCATCGAAATAATTCTTCTACCCTAAAGATTTAACTGTTTTTGGGCATCTCGAATGTCGCGGTGAACAAAAACATTAAAAAAATCGTCACCGCGCATGCGCAAACAATTTTTCATCGGAATAATGCTTCAACCCTAAAGATTTAACTGTTTTTGGGCATCCCGATTGTCGCTGTGAACAAAAACATTAAAAAAATCGTTGCCGCGCATGCGCAAACGATTTTTCATGGAAAAAATGCTGCTACCCTCGAGATTTAACAGTTTTTGGGCATCCCGAATGTCGCGGTGAACAAAAACACAAAAAAAATCGTCGCCGCGCATGCACAAAC
Source organism: Dendronephthya gigantea (assembly GCF_004324835.1). Classification (NCBI taxonomy): domain Eukaryota; kingdom Metazoa; phylum Cnidaria; class Anthozoa; order Malacalcyonacea; family Nephtheidae; genus Dendronephthya; species Dendronephthya gigantea. Next base: position 104,126 of record NW_021163286.1, on the reverse strand, counting down.
GATTTTTCATCGAAATAATGCTGCTACCATCGAGATTTAACAGTTTTTGGGCATCCCGAATGTCGCGGTGCACAAAAACATTGAAAAAATCGTTGCCGCGCATGCGCAAAATATTTTTCATCGGAATAAAGCTTCAACCCTAAAGATTTAACTGTTTTATGGCATCCCGAATGTCAATATGAACAAAAACATTAAAAAAATCGTTGCCGCGCATGCGCAAATGATTTTTCATGGAAATAATGCTGCTACCCTCGAGATTTAACCGTTTTGGGGCATCCCGAATGTCGCGGTGCACAAAAACATTGCAAAAATCGTTGCCGCGCTTGCGCAAACAATTTTTCATCGAAATAATACTGCTACCTTAAAGTTTTAACTGTTTTTGGGCATGCCGAAAGTCACGGTGCACAAAAACATTGAAAAATTCGTCGCCGAGCATGCGCAAACGAGTTTTCATCGAAATAATTCTTCTACCCTAAAGATTTAACTGTTTTTGGGCATCCCGAATGTCGCTGTGAACAAAAACATTAAAAAAATCGTTGCCGCGCATGCGCAAACGATTTTTCATGGAAAAAATGCTGCTATCCTCGAGATTTAGCAGTTTTTGGGCATCCCGAATGTCGCGGTGAACAAAAACAGTAAAAAAATCGTCGCCGCGCATGCACAAACGATTTTTCATCGAAATAATGCTGCTACCCTCGAGATTTAACAGTTTTTGGGAATCCCAAATGTCGCGGTGCACAAAAACATTGAAACATTCGTTTCCGCGCATGCGCAAACAATTTTTCATGGAAATAATGCTGCTACCCTAAAGATTTAACTGTTTTTGGGCATCTCGAATGTCGCGTAGAACAAAAACAGTAAAAAAATCGTCGCCGCGCATGCGCAAACGATTTTTCATGGAAATAATGCTGCTACCCTAAAGATTTAACTGTTTTTGGACATCCCGAATTTCGCGGTGCACATAAACATTAAAAAAATGGTTTCCGCACATGCGCAAACGATTTTTCATCGAAATAATGCTTCTACCCTAAAGATTTAACTGTTTTTTGGGAATCCCGAATGTCGCGGTGTACAAAAACATTTAAAAAATCGTTTCCGAGCATGCACAAACAATTTTTCATCGAAATAATGCTTCAATACGGAAGATTTAACTGTTTTTGGGCATCCCGAATGTCGCGGTGAACAAAAACATTAAAAAAATCGTTATTACGCATGTGCAAACGATTTTTAATAGAAATAATGCTGCTACCCTCGAGATTTAACAGTTTTTGGGAATCCCAAATGTCGCGGTCCACAAAAACATTGAAACATTCGTTTCCGCGCATGCGCAAACAATTTTTCATGGAAATAATGCTGCTACCCTAAAGATTTAACTGTTTTTGGGCATCTCGAATGTCGCGTAGAACAAAAACATTAAAAAAATCGTCGCCGCGCATGCGCAAACGATTTTTCATGGAAATAATGCTGCTACCCTAAAGATTTAACTGTTTTTGGACATCCCGAATTTCGCGGTGCACATAAACATTAAAAAAATGGTTTCCGCACATGCGCAAACGATTTTTCATCGAAATAATGCTTCTACCCTAAAGATTTAACTGTTTTTTGGGAATCCCGAATGTCGCGGTGTACAAAAACATTTAAAAAATCGTTTCCGAGCATGCACAAACAATTTTTCATCGAAATAATGCTTCAATACGGAAGATTTAACTGTTTTTGGGCATCCCGAATGTCGCGGTGAACAAAAACATTAAAAAAATCGTTATTACGCATGTGCAAACGATTTTTAATAGAAATAATGCTGCTACCCTCGAGATTTAACAGTTTTTGGGCATCCAGAATGTTGCCGTGCACAAAAACATTAAAAAAATCGTTGCCGCGCATGGGCAAACAATTTTTCAAGGAAATAATGCTGCTACCCTAAAGATTTAACTGTTTTTGGGCATCCCGAATGTCGCGGTGCATAAAAACAAAAAAATCGTTTCCGCACATGCGCAAACGATTTTTCATCGAAATAATTCTTCTACCTTAAAGATTTAACTGTTTTTTGGCATCCCGAATGTCGCGGTGCACAAAAACATTGCAAAATTGTTGCCGCGCTTGCACAAAAAATTTTTCATCGAAATAATGCTGCTACCTTAAAGATTAAAATGTTTTGGGCATCCCGAAAGTCGCCGTGCACAAAAACATTGAAAAAAGCGTTGCCGCGCATGCGCAAACATTTTTTCATGGAAATAATGCTGCTAACCTAAAGATTCAACTGTTTCTGGGCATCCCGAATGTCACGGTGCACAAAAACATTAAAAAATCGTTGCCGCGTATGGGCAAACGTTTTCTCATCAAAATAATGCTTTTACCCTAAAGATTTAACTGTTTTTGGGCATCCCGAATGTCGCGGTGCCAAAAAACATTAAAAAAATCGTTCCCGTGCATGCGCAAACGATTTTTCATCAAAATAATGCTGCTACCCTCGAGATTTAACAGTTTTTGGGCATCCCAAATGTTGCAGTAAACAAAAACATTAAAAAAATCGTTGCCGCGCATGCGCAAACGAGTTTTCATCGAAATAATGCTTCTACCTTAAATATTTAACTGTTTCTAGGAATCCCGAAAGTCGTGGTGCACAAAAACATTGAAAAATTCGTTTCCGCACATGCGCAAACGATTTTTCATCAAAATAATGCTTCTACCCTAAACATTTAACTGTTTTTGGGCATCCCGAATGTCGCGGTGCACAAAAACATTAAAAAAATCGTTCCCGTGCATGCGCAAACGATTTTTCATCGAAATAATGCTGCTACCCTCTAGATTTAACAGTTTTTGGGAATCCCAAATATCGCGGTGCACAAAAACATTAAAAAAATCGTTGCCTCACATGCGGAAACGATTTTTCATCAAAATAATGTTTCTACCATAAGGATTTAACTGTTTTTGGGCATCCCGAATGTCGCGGTGCACAAAAACATTAAAAAATCGTTGCCGCCCATGCGCAAACGTTTTTTCATCAAAATAATGCTTTTACCATAAAGATTTAACTGTTTTTGGGCATCCCGAAGGCGCGGTGCAAAAAAACATTAAGAAAATCGTTCCCGTGCATGCGCAAACGATTTTTCATCAAAATAATGCTGCTACCCTCGAGATTTAATAGTTTTTGGGCATCCCGAATGTCGCGGTAAACAAAAACATTGAAAAAATCGTTGCCGCGCATGCGCAAACGAGTTTTCATCGAAATAATGCTTCTACCTTAAATATTTAACTGTTTCTAGGAATCCCGAATGTCGCGGTGCACAAAAACAGTGAAAAAATCGTTGCCGCGCATGCGCAAAGTATTTTTCATTGAAATAATGCTGCTACCCTCGAGATTTATGAGTTTTTGGGCATCCCGAATGTCGCGGTGCACAAAAACATTGAAAAAATCGTTGCCGCGCATGCGCAAACAATTTTTCATAGATATAATGCTGCTACCCTCGAGATTTAACAGTTTTTGGTCATCCCAAATGTCGCGGTGCACAAAAACATTAAAAAAATCGTTGCCGCGCATGCGCAAATCATTTTTCATCGAAATAATGCTGCTACCCTCGAGATTTAACAGTTTTTTGGCATCCCGAAAGTCGTGGTGCACAAAAACATTGAAAAATTCGTTTCCGCACATGCGCAAACGATTTTTCATCAAAATAATGCTTCTACCCTAAACATTTAACTGTTTTTGGGCATCCCGAATGTCGCGGTGCACAAAAACATTGAAAAAATCGTTGCCGCGCATGCGCAAACAATTTTTCATGGAATAATGCTTCTACCCTAAAGATTTAACTTTTTTTGGGCATCCCGAATGTCGCGGCGCACAAAAACATTGAAAAAATCGTTGCCGCGCATGCGCAAACGATTTTTCATCGAAATAATGCTGCTACCCTCGAGATTTAACAGTTTTTGGGAATCCCGAATATCGCAGTGCACAAAAACATTAAAAAAATCGTTGCCGCACATGCGGAAACAATTTTTCATCAAAATAATGCTTCTACCCTAAAGATTTAACTGTTTTTGAGCATCCCGAATGTCGCGGTGCACAAAAACATTAAAAAATCGTTGCCGCACATGCGCAAACGTTTTTTCATCAAAATAATGCTTTTACCATAAAGATTTAACTGTTTTTGGGCATCCTGAATGTCGCGGTGCAAAAAAACATTAAAAAAATCGTTCCCGTGCATGCGCAAACGATTTTTCATCAAAATAATGCTGCTACCCTCGAGATTTAACAGTTTTGGGGCATCCCGAATGTCGCGGTAAACAAAAACATTGAAAAAATCGTTGCCGCGCATGCATGTGCAAACGAGTTTTCATCGAAATAATGCTTCTACCTTAAATATTTAACTGTTTCTAGGAATCCCGAATGTCGCGGTGCACAAAAACAGTGAAAAAATCGTTGCTGGGCATGCGCAAACAATTTTTCATTGAAATAATGCTGCTACCCTCGAGATTTAAGAGTTTTTGGGCATCCCGAATGTCGCGGTGCACAAAAACATTGAAAAAATCGTTGCCGCGCATGCGCAAACGATTTTTCATAGATATAATGCTGCTACAATCGAGATTTAACAGTTTTTGGTCATCCCGAATGTCGCAGTGCACAAAAATATTAAAAAAATCGTTGCCGCTCATGCGCAAATCATTTTTCATCAAAATAATGCTGCTACCCTCAAGATTTAACAGTTTTTGGCATCCCGAAAGTCGTGGTGCACAAAAACATTGAAAAATTCGTTTCTGCACGTGCGCAAACGATTTTTCATAAAAATAATGCTTCTACCCTAAACATTTAACTGTTTTTGGGCATCCCGAATGTCGCGGTGCACAAAAACATTAAAAAAATCGTTCCCGTGCATGCGCAAACGATTTTTCATCAAAATAATGCTGCTACCCTCGAGATTTAACAGTTTTTGGTCATCCCGAATGTCGAGGTGCACAAAAACATTAAAAAAATCGTTGCCGCGCATGCGCAAATCATTTTTCATCGAAATAATGCTGCTACCCTCGAGATTTAACAGTTTTTGGGAATCTTAAATATCGCGGTGCACAAAAACATTAAAAAAATCGTTGCCGCACATGCGGAAACGATTTTTCATCAAAATAATGCTTCTACCCTAAAGATTTAACTGTTTTTGGGCATCCCGAATGTCGCGGTGCGCAAAAACATTAAAAAATCGTTGCCGCACATGGGCAAACGTTTTTTTATCAAAATAATGCTTTTACCATAAAGATTTAACTGTTTTTGGGCATCCCGAATGTCGCGGTGCAAAAAAACATTAAAAAAATCGTTCCCGTGCATGCGCAAACGATTTTTCATCAAAATAATGCTGCTACCCTCAAGATTTAACAGTTTTTGGGCATCCCGAATGTCGCGGTAAACAAAAACTATGAAAAAATCGTTGCCGCGCATGCGCAAACGAGTTTTCATCGAAATAATGCTTCTAACTTAAATATTTAACTGTTTCTGGGAATCCCGATTGTCGCGGTGCACAAAAACATTGAAAAAATCGTTGCCGCACATGCGCAAACGATTTTTCATCAAAATAATGCTTCTACCCTAAAGATTTAACTGTTTTTGGGCATCCCGAATTTCGCGGTGCAGAAAAACGTTAAAAAAATCGTTGCCGCACATGCGCAAACGACTTTTCATCAAAATAATGCTTTTACCCTAAAGTTTTAACTGTTTTTGGCCATCCCGAATGTCGCAGTGCAAAAAAACATTAAAAAAATCGTTCCCGTGCATGCGCAAACGATTTTTCATCATATTAATTTTGCTACCCTCGAGATTTAACAGTTTTGGGGCATCCGGAATGTCGCAGTAAACAAAAACATTGAAAAAATCGTTGCCGCGCATGCGCAAACGAGTTGTCATCGAAATATTGCTTCTACCCTCGAGATTTAACTGTTTTTGGGCATCCCAAATGTCGCGGTGCACAAAAATATTGAAAAAATTGTTGCCGTGCATGCGCAAACAAGTTTTCATCGCAATGATGCTTCTGCCCCAAAGATTTAACTGTTTTTGGGCATCCCGAATGTCGCAGTGAACAAAAACATTAAAAAAATCGTCGCTGCGCATGCGCAAACGATTTTTCATGGAAATAATGCTGCTACCCTCGAGATTTAACGGTTTTTGGGCATCCAGAATGTCGCGATGCACAAAAACATTGAAAAAATCGTTGCCGCGCATGCGCAAACGATTTTGCATAGAAATAATTCTGCTACCCTCGAGATTTAACTGTTTTTGGGCATCCCGAATGTCGCGGTGCACAAAATCATTGAAAAACTTGTTGCCGCGCATGGGCAAACGAGTTTTCATCGCAATGATGCTTCTGCCCTGAAGATTTAACTGTTTTTGGGCATTCCGAATGTCGCAGTGAACAAAAACATTGAAAAATTCGTCGCCGCGCATGCGCAAACGATTTTCCATGGAAATAATGCTGCTACCCTCGAGATTTAACAGTTTTTTGTCATCCCGAATGTCGAGGTGCAAAAAACATTAAAAAAATCGTTGCCGCGCATGCGCAAATCATTTTTCATCGAAATAATGCTGCTACCCTCGAGATTTAACAGTTTTTGGGAATCCCGAATGTTTCGGTGCACAAAAACATTAAAAAAATCGTTCCCGCACATGCGCAAACGATTTTTCATCAAAATAATGCTTTTACTCTAAAGTTTTAACTGTTTTTGGGCATCCCGAATGTCGCGGTGCAAAAAAACATTAAAAAAATCGTTCCCATGCATGCGCAAACGATTTTTCATCATAATAATTTTGCTGCCCTCGAGATTTAACAGTTTTGGGGCATCCCGAATGTCGCGGTAAACAAAAACATTGAAAAAATCGTTGCCGCGCATGCGCAAACGAGTTGTCATCGAAATATTGCTTCTCCCTTAAATATTTAACTGTTTCTGGGAATCCCGAATGTCGCGGTGCACAAAAACATTGAAAAAATCGTTTCCGCGCATGCGCAAACAATTTTTCATTGAAATAATGCTGCTACCCTCGAGATTTAACAGTTTTTGGGAATCCCGAATATCGCGGTGCACAAAAACATTAAAAAAATCGTTGCCGCACATGCGGAAACGATTTTTCATCAAAATAATGCTTCTACCCTAAAGATTTAACTGTTTTTGGGCATCCCGAATGTCGCGGTGCACAAAAACATTAAAAAATCGTTGCCGCACATGCGCAAACGTTTTTTTATCAAAATAATGCTTTTACCATAAAGATTTAACTGTTTTTGGGCATCCCGAATGTCGCGGTGCAAAAAAACATTAAAAAAATCGTTGCCGCGCATGCGCAAATCATTTTTCATCGAAATAATGCTGCTACCCTCGAGATTTAACAGTTTTTGGGAATCCCGAATGTTTCGGTGCACAAAAACATTAAAAAAATCGTTCCCGCACATGCGCAAACGATTTTTCATCAAAATAATGCTTTTACTCTAAAGTTTTAACTGTTTTTGGGCATCCCGAATGTCGCGGTGCAAAAAAACATTAAAAAAATCGTTCCCATGCATGCGCAAACGATTTTTCATCATAATAATTTTGCTGCCCTCGAGATTTAACAGTTTTGGGGCATCCCGAATGTCGCGGTAAACAAAAACATTGAAAAAATCGTTGCCGCGCATGCGCAAACGAGTTGTCATCGAAATATTGCTTCTCCCTTAAATATTTAACTGTTTCTGGGAATCCCGAATGTCGCGGTGCACAAAAACATTGAAAAAATCGTTTCCGCGCATGCGCAAACAATTTTTCATTGAAATAATGCTGCTACCCTCGAGATTTAACAGTTTTTGGGAATCCCGAATATCGCGGTGCACAAAAACATTAAAAAAATCGTTGCCGCACATGCGGAAACGATTTTTCATCAAAATAATGCTTCTACCCTAAAGATTTAACTGTTTTTGGGCATCCCGAATGTCGCGGTGCACAAAAACATTAAAAAATCGTTGCCGCACATGCGCAAACGTTTTTTTATCAAAATAATGCTTTTACCATAAAGATTTAACTGTTTTTGGGCATCCCGAATGTCGCGGTGCAAAAAAACATTAAAAAAATCGTTCCCGTGCATGCGCAAACGATTTTTCATCAAAATAATGCTGCTACCCTCAAGATTTAACAGTTTTTGGGCATCCCGAATGTCGCGGTAAACAAAAACATTGAAAAAATCGTTGCCGCGCATGCGCAAACGAGTTTTCATAGAAATAATGCTTCTACCTTAAATATTTAACTGTTTCTAGGAATCCCGAATGTCGCGGTGCACAAAAACATTGAAAAAATCGTTGCCGCGCATGCGCAAACGATTTTTCATAGATATGATGCTGCTACCCCCAAGATTTAACAGTTTTTGGTCATCCCGAATGTCGCGGTGCACAAAAACATTTAAAAAATCGTTGCCGCGCATGCGCAAATCATTTTTCATCGAAATAATGCTTCTAACTTAAATATTTAACTGTTTCTGGGAATCCCGAATGTCGCGGTGCACAAAAACATTGAAAAAATACTTGCCGCACATGCGCAAACGATTTTTCATCAAAATAATGCTTCTACCCTAAAGATTTAACTGTTTTTAGGCATCCCGAATTTCGCGGTCCACAAAAACGTTAAAAAAATCGTTGCCGCACATGCGCAAACGACTTTTCATCAAAATAATGCTTTTACCCTAAAGTTTTAACTGTTTTTGGGCATCCCGAATGTCGCGGTGCAAAAAAAACATTAAAAAAATCGTTCCCGTGCATGCGCAAACGATTTTTCATCATAATAATTTTGCTACCCTCGAGATTTAACAGTTTTGGGGCATCCCGAATGTCGCAGTAAACAAAAACATTGAAAAAATCGTTGCCGCGCATGCGCAAACGAGTTGTCATCGAAATATTGCTTCTCCCTTAAATATTTAACTGTTTCTGGGAATCCCGAATGTCGCGGTGCACAAAAACATTGAAAAAATTGTTTCCGCGCATGCGCAAACAATTTTTCATTGAAATAATGGTGCTACCCTCGAGATTTAACTGTTTTGGGGCATCCCGAATGTCGCGGTGCACAAAAATATTGAAAAAAGTGTTGCCGTGCATGCGCAAACAAGTTTTCATCGCAATGATGCTTCTGCCCTAAAGATTTAACTGTTTTTTGGCATCCCGAATGTCGCAGTGAACAAAAACATTAAAAAAATTCGTCGCTGCGCATGCGCAAACGATTTTTCATGGAAATAATGCTTCTACCCTCGAGATTTAACGGTTTTTGGGCATCCAGAATGTCGCGGTGCACAAAAACATTGAAAAAATCGTTGCCGCGCATGCGCAAACGATTTTGCATAGAAATAATGCTGGTACCCTCGAGATTTAACAGTTTTTGGGAATCCCGAATGTCGCGGTGCACAAAAACATTGAAAAAATCGTTGCCGCGCATGCGCAAACAATTTTTTATTGAAATAATGCTGCTACCCTCGAGATTTAACTGTTTTTGGGCATCCCGAATGTCGCGGTGCACAAAATCATTGAAAAACTTGTTGCCGCGCATGTGCAAACAAGTTTTCATTGCAATGATGCTTCTGCCCTAAAGATTTAACTGTTTTTGGGCATCCCGAATGTCGCAGTGAACAAAAACATTAAAAAAATCGTCCCTGCGCATGTGCAAACGATTTTTCATGGAAATAATGCTGCTACCCTCGAGATTTAACGGTTTTCGGGCATCCAGAATGTCGCGGTGCAAAAAAAAAATTGAAAAAATCGTTGCTGCGCATGCGCAAACGATTTTGCATAGAAATAATGCTGGTACCCTCGAGATTTAACAGTTTTTGGGAATCCCGAATGTCGCGGTGCACAAAAACATTGAAAAAATCGTTGCCGCGCATGCGCATAAAATTTTTCAAAAAAATAATGCTGCTACCCTAAAGATTTAACTGTTTTTGGGCATCCCGAATGTCGCGGTGCACAAAACAAAAAAATCGTTGCCGCACATTTGCAAACGATTTTTCATCGAAATAATGCTTCTACCCTAAAGATTTAACTGTTTTTTGGCATCCCGAATGTCGCAGTGAACAAAAAAATTAAAAAAATCGTCGCCGCGCATGCGCAAACGATTTTTCATTGAAATAATGCTGCTATCCTCGAGATTTAACGGTTATTGGTCATCCCAAATTTCGCGGTGCACAAAAACATTAAAAAAATCGTTGCCGCGCATGCGCAAATCATTTTTCATCGAAATAATGCTTTTACCCTAAAGATTTAACTGTTTTTGGGCATCCCGAATGTCGCGGTGCACAAAAACATTGAAAAAATCGTTGCCGAGAATGCGCAAACAATTTTTCATCGAAATAATGCTGCTACCCTCGAGATTTAACAGTTTTTGGGCATCCCGAATTTCGCTGTTCAGAAAAACATTAAAAAAATCGTTTCCACGCATGCGCAAACTATTTTTAATGGAAATAAGGCTGCTATCCTAAAGATTTAACTGTTTTTGGGCATCCCGAATGTCGCGGTGCACAAAAACATTAAAAAAATCGTACCCGCGCATGGGCAAATCATTTTTCATCGAAATAATGCTGCTACCCTCGAGATTTACAGTTTTTGGGAATCCCGAATGTCGTGGTGCACAAAAACATTGAAAAAATCGTTGCCGAGAATGTGCAAACAATTTTTCAACGCAATAATGCTTCAACCCCAAAGATTTAAATGTTTTTGGGCATCCCGAATGTCGCGGTGACAAAAACATTAAAAAAATCGTTGCCGCGATTGCGCAAACGATTTTTCATAGAAATAAATCTGATACCCTCGAGATTTAACAGTTTTTTGGCATCCCGAATGTTGCGGTTTACAAAAACATTGAAAAAATCGTTGTCGCGCATGCGCAAACAATTTTTCATGGAAATAATGCTGCTACCCTAAAGATTTAACCGTTTTTGGTCATCCCGAATGTCGCGGTGCACAAAAACATTGAAAAAATATTTGCTGCGCATGCGCATACAATTTTTCAAGGAAATAATGCTGCTACCCTAAAGATTTAACTATTTTTGGGCATCCCGAAAGTCGCGGTGAACAAAAACATTGAAAAAATTGTTGCCGCGCATGCGCAAACGATTTTTCATCGAACTAATGCTGCTACCCTCTAGATTTAACAGTTTTTGGGCATCCCGAATGTCGCAGTGCACAAAAACATTGAAAAAATCGTTAACACGTATGCGGAAACAATTTTTCATGGACATATTACTGCTACCCTAAAGACTTAACTGTTTTTGGGCATCCCGAATGTCGCGGTGCACAAAAACATTAAAAAAAAACGTTGCCGCGCAAGCGCAAATCATTTTTCATCGAAATAATGCGGCTACCTTCGAGATTTAACAGTTTTTGGGAATCCCGAATGTCGCGGTGCACAAAAACATTGAAAAAATCGTTGCCGAGAATGCGCAAACAATTTTTCATCGAAATAATGCTTCAACCCCAAAGATTTAACTGTTTTTTGGCATCCCGAATGTCGCGGTGCACAAAAACATTGAAAATATCGTTGCCGCGCATGCCGAAACGAATTTTCATGGAAATAATTCTTTTACCCTAAAGATTTAACTGTTTTGGGCATCCCAAATGTCACGGTGCACAAAAACATTGAAAATATCGTTGCCGCGCATGCGCAAACGAGTTTTCATGGAAATAATGCTTCTACCCTAAAGATTTAACCGTTTTGGGCATCCCGAATGTCGCGGTGAACAAAAACAATAAAAAAATCGTCGGTGCGCATGCGCAAACGATTTTTCATGGAAATAATGCTGCTACCCTCGAGATTTAATAGTTTTTGGGCATCCCGAATGTCGCGGTGTACAAAAACATTGAAAAAATCGTTGTCGCGGATGCGCAAACGATTTTTTATTGAATTAATGCTGCTACCCGCGAGATTTAAAAGTTTTTGGGCATCCCGGATGTCGCGGTGCACAAAAACATTGAAAAAATCGTTGCCGCGCTTGCGCAAACGATTTTTACCGAAATAATGCTGCTATCTTCAAGATTTAACAGTTTTTGGGAATCCCGAATGTCGCGGTGCACAAAAACATTAAAAAAATTGTGGCGGCGCATGCGCAAGTTAATTTTTCATCGAAATAATGCTTCTACGCCAAAGATTTAACTTTTTTTGGAAATCCCGAATGTCGCGGTGCACAAAAACTTTGAAAATATCGTTGCGGCGCATGCGCAAACGATTTTTCATGGAAATAATGCTGCTACCCAATAATAGTGTTGTCAATAATAGACATCATGGCGTATGGACGTGTATTTGACAACTCCGTTATTATTGAAGATCATTTTAGTTTTAATCAAGAAATTGATGAACATAGTATGGTGACATCAACACCTGTTAAACAATCAAATCTTATCGAAATAAATGACGAATTGGTTTGGAATGGTTCGTATGAGAATCTGAAATTGTTTATACAATCCGACTTGGGAATCGAAGGGCAGTGGAAATCTACCGGCGGAGAAGTAAAGAAATTCACAAGTAAAAACTATGTATTGAAGTGGCATAGTAAAACGAAGCAAAAGCTTGTGGTATTTCAAGACGACGAGAATCAAAGCCTTCGACAAAAACTTGTAAAATTTGCTTCGTTAAATAAAGCCAAGAACGGTGACGAAGATTATCATGACGAACATCTAGCGTGCAGCAAAGCCGAAGAAAACTCAAACCCGGTCAAAATCACTTAAAATCCATCGACCAATGCCAACGAGCATGAACGCAAAAACTTAAATAATGCGGACAATTTTTCAATCGAAACGCCTCATGCTAAAAGTGGACATAAATTCGACAATTCTCAGTGTTATTGCTGTGACCTAGTGCTACAACTCAAGCGTATCGAAAGTGATATATTACAACTTAAAAATCGAGCAGACGAAGATACACAAGCATGTAAAATTAGCGCGTGTGAAAACGAAAAGGTTCACCTGAGAAACAATTTGGAAAAAGCTAACAGTATAATAAAAGACCTTAACACAAAAATTATTAATTTAGAGCAAGAGAAAACCGATCTAGTCACCGCTCTGACGCTACAACAAAACGATTATCAAGCTTGCCTGAATAATTTAAATCAAAAGAATACTAATTCAGCTGAAATGTCTAACAACTTTCAAGTTGCACAGAAGGACAAAAACTGTAACAGAAACAGCAAGCAAGTGAAATCTCATCAACTTCCCACACGCTCAATGTAGATAATCGATTTCAAACCTTAAGCGATATATCGGACAACGAGACGCAAACAGAAATTAGGGCTGGCAATTATCCCAAGGGTAACGAAATAAACCCTACAAATGACCAAGAAGAATCTACCAATGTGCGCCAAAAGAAGGGAAAGAGTCCTAAAACACACGAAATTGGATCGGATATCTTAATTATAGGAGACTTGATAATTAAAAATATCCAACCTAGAAAGCTTTCAAAGAAGAAGGTGCATAAGTTTACTTATCCAGGAAAAACTGCAGATCAGATTGAAATGGAGATCAACTTTGATAAATTAAAAGCAATCCCGTCCCATGTAATTTTGCATGCTGGGACAAATAACCTCCCTTTGGAATCCGCTGGCGAATGCTCTCAAAAGATTGAAAAGCTTGCCACAAAAGTAAAATCGCAATTTCCCTATTCGAAAATTGGTTTATCAGGTCTAACAGTGCGACACGACCTCGCTTTGTCCAGAAAGATTGACGAAGTCAACAAGGAACTTGAGCTCATTTGTACGAAACTAGATATTTCATTCATTCATCATCCATTGATGACACATGCCTAAATGGAAGCAAACTTCATCTAAATGCGAAAGGCTCGGCCATTTTAGCCGTTCATCTTATCAATTTTCTTAGGGGAAGCAGTGGACCAGCTTCATCCCAGAAACAACTTTATCAGGATTTTCAGAGTTCCACGATTCAGAAACTTGGAGAATTGTTGAAAATAATCGTACAACCACAGAAGGACATCCGCAGAAGGAAACGTTAACTGATTTAACGTGTGGCACAGCATCAGGTATTTTTGATCATCCATTGCATGCAATAAGCAAATTAAAAGGTATTAAAATAGCAAGTTTGAATATAAATAGCCCACTAAAACATATAGATGAGCTCCGTGGTATCGGAGCCACCCACAAGAACATTGAAAAAATCGTTGCCGCACATGCGAAAACGAATTTTTCATCGCAATAATGCTTCTACGCTAAAGATTTAACTTTTTTGGGGCATCCCGAATGTCGCGGTGCACAAAAACTTTGAAAAAATCGTTGCGGCGCATGCGCAAACGATTTTTCATGGAAATAATGCTGCTACCCTAGAGATTTAACTGTTTTTTGGCATCCCGAATGTCGCGGTGCACAAAAACATTGAAAAAATCGTTGCCCCGTATGCGCAAACGATTTTTCATCGAAATAATGCTGCTAGCCTCAAGATTTAACAGTTTTTGGGCATCCCGAATGTCGCGGTGCCCAAAAACATTGAAAAAATCGTTGCAGCACATGCACAAACGATTTTTCATAAAATAATGCTGCTACCCTATAAATTTACCTGTTTTAGGCATAACGAATTTCGTGGTGCACAAAAACATTGAAAAAATCGTTGCGGCGCATGCGCAAACGATTTTTCATTGAAATAATGCTCCTACCCTAAAGATTCAAATGTTTTGGGGCATTCCGAATTTCGCAGTGCACAAAAACATTGAAAAATCGTTGCGCGCGATGCGCAAACGATTTTTAAACGAAATAAGCTTCTAGCCTCAAGATTTAACAGTTTTGGGCATCCCGAATGTCGCGTGCACGAAAACATTGAAAAATCGTTGCGTCGCATGCGCAAACGATTTTTCATTGAAATAATGCTGCTACCCTAAAGATTTACCTGTTTTTAGGCATCCCGAATGTCGCGGTGCAAAAAACATTGAAAAAATCGTTGCGGCGCATGCGCAAACGATTTTTCATTGAAATAATGGTGCTACCCTAAAGATTCAACTGTTTTGGGGCATCCCGAATGTCGCGGTGAACAAAAACATTGAAAAAATCGTTCCTGCGCATGCGCAAAATACTTTTCATCGAAATAATGCTGCTACCCTAAAGATTTAACTGTTTTTGGGCATTCCGAGTCGCGTGCACAAAAACATTGAAAACGTTGCCTGCGCATGCGCAAAATACTTTTCATCGAAATAATGCTGCTACCCTAAAGATTTAACTGTTTTTTGGCATCCCGAATCGCGGTGCACAAAACATTGAAAAATCGTTGCCGCGCATTCGCAAACGATTTTTCATCGAAATAATGCTGCTAGCCTCAAGATTTAACAGTTTTTGGGCATCCCGAATGTCGCTGTGCACCAAAACATTGAAAAAATTGTTGCCGCGCATGCGCAAACGATTTTTACTGAAATGATGCTGCTAGCTTAAAGATTTAACTGTTTTTTAGGCATTCCGAGGGTCGCTGTGCACAAAAACATTGAAAAAATCGTTGCGGTGCATGTGCAAACGATTTTTCATCGAAATAATGCTGCTACCGTCAAGATTTAACAGTTTTTGGGCATCCCGAATGTTGCGGTGCAAAAAAAAAATCGTTACGGTGCATGCGCAAACGATTTTTCTTTGAAATAATGCTGCTACCAACACCGCAGAAAAACGTCTGCGCATGTGCGAGATGTACGCGTTCGTTGTTTGTTGCGAGGTTTCAAAAAATGGTTTCAAATGTTCGAAAATGGTGGTTACTCGATGTGAGCGTAAATTCGGGGCGTTTTAAGAGGAAATGTGGGCGATCGGAGGACGAAAAAGGATCAATAACCTGTTTGCCTTTTTTCTTTAAGAAAATATTTGTATTCCAGGGATTTTGGATTGAAATTTAATTACGATTGTCCTAAATATTCTGGTTTACATATTTACATATTCTTACGTTCGACAAATCTATACATCACTTTCATGGGAGAAACTCGACAAAGGTGGCGGTACATAGATTGACTGTCGGGCTGATTCGTGCTTTTATCCATAAAAGAAGATCTTCTAAAGTCTCCTTGGGAACCATCGAAACCGTTGCTCCGTTGTTGTGCTCGAAGTTGGCATGGGTATCGAGGAGGATAATGGCGTTCTCTTGTTTCACAAAAGTGATGGTCATTCCGTTAACAATAACAAGGGCGACAGCGTGGTCGTTGAACTCGAAGTAACTGGTGATCTGGCTGGAGAGTGCAGATTCTTCAGGTGCATCATCTTCTCTGGCAAAACATACGGTGAGTTCCTCGTTTAAATTAACTTCCCCAACGCTACAGGCGACGAAGGGTACTGCCTCTAGAACGCTAAGAAACCTCCCGTGAGAGATGCAGCTATCATATACGCTGTTCCCACCAAGTATACACGACACTATCACAGTATTCCAATGTACTGATAAAGGTTGATCTTTTTTAAGTTGTAGTGTAGCTTCATTCAAGAAATAGGCTTTAGCTAGTAGCAGTGAAATCAGGGTACATGCATTGTCCCTACACGTCCATTGATAGTGCTTTGTGAAACACAAAAAGGAAAGTTCCAAATTGTAAAACTGCACATTGCTGTAGGCTTGATTTGAAATCCAGCTATTTGTGGAACAGGTGTGCTGGTGCCACTTGGGAGTGGTCTTTTGTCCTGTGACTGTGTGGGATGAGATTGAAATTTAAGTAGGTGGCATTTACTCTTATTATGTCCTGGTTGCTTGCAAAATGTACACCTCTTTTGCTTCTTTGGGGCAACTTCAATTGGTTGCTGACAGGGTTTATGAGGGATATGTGGTTGTGTAATCTTTATCTCCAACAATTCTGTTTCTACAAACTTTTTCCACTCCATTGACTGGTAATAGTTATAGTCCTTGTTGCTTGACACAGTGATGGTTTCATCTTCTTCCTCATCAGACTTATCATTGTTAATTGTAGATGGAGGAGCAGCAGATTCAGGATCAAGTAAACTATTATTGAAACTGTCAGTCAATTCTTTAACTTTCATTGCTAGAGGCACTTTACACAACTGGCATTGGTTGTCGTTATCCTTTAGGCAGGTCACATGGCAAGTGTGAAAGCACCCAAGTCGCACAGCATTATTGACACTTTCTTCAGCACATGTGGAGAAATCACAGACAGTGTGTTGATCTGGTTGAATCTTCTGGTTATACTTGTCATGTGCATATGACACTGGTAAGCACTTTCTATCAATGGTTACATTGCCAAATGATGGCAGCTGAAACTTTGGCTTGCCCTTTAATTATCCTTTTGAGGTGACTTTGCGAGGAATCTAAAATTTCAAATAAAATTGATGTTCCAAAACTGATAAAGTGAAGAATGTTAAAATGTTAATATTGAGAATTTTGGTAATAAACATACTTGCTTGTTTTTGTTTAAGTTGCTTGCAATTCATTGGAATTTTTCGATCAGAAATTCAGCTGATTTTCCAGCCAGAAATGTGTAATCTTTCTCGTTGTTCCCTCTTTGATACTCTGGAACAAAGTGGTGTTGAAAAGAATTTTCATGCTGGACACCACTGATTACCTTTGCTCTTTGGGTTATAACAGTTGGTGGATCTGAAGGAGAGATGTTACGGCGCAGCTTCGAGTGCCACACTTCAACCCTTTTTTTCTGTAAAAACAGTGAGCCAATGTTTCTTGGTTGAATAGTACTCTGGGAAAAATTCTTTTTGGTGTTGAGTATCACACAGCATTGAGAGGGTTGACTTATCATAATGACGTCGTTGCTAGCAGATATATAGGATCAAAAATCGATGCATAATTGTTAGATAGTTATTAAAGTCACCACTTCGAAATACCACAGTGTAGTGATAGAACAGCAGAGGTAAAATCTCATCTAATAGGTGTAACAGTGTGACAAATTCAACATCTTTGCACAGCTTGAACTTTTCATGCACAATATCTCTGATTAGTAGCCATCCCAAGAAGGCAACTGTTGTGACAAGAGAGGTTTGAAAGGGTTTTGGTGTTGCTGGCAATTCTTTCCTGAAGAGATGTTGATACAACTCTGTGAAAAAGAAATGGAACAGCGTGACAGTATCCTCAGTTGCATTCAGTATGACATGAAATGCACCTTGTTCAGGTATTATAGAGTTTAATGGGGGGTGTCGTCAGAATGTGCAATGATCTTCTTCACAAAGTACCATGTTGGCCAATCGCCAGGAGAAGGCATGACAAACATCTGTAGATATTGCATTAGTGTAGGGCAGCATTTCAGCTCTAGATCAAGGACAGTTTTGTAGTCATCAGCTGATTTCAGGCTGTTTTCTGATTCTTCGACAAGAACACATGAATTGAGTTTACTTAGAGCACGGTGATTTAATTCATTGTAGACTCTAAACAAAGAAACCAAAATTATTTACATTTCATAAAGATTGGTGTGTTATTGATCAATTAATCCATATAGTGCATAGACCTTACCATATCAAATATACCTGAATTGACTGACTTGTTTGTTTATCATTTCAGTATTGATGTGTTGATGGGATGATGGTAGAGATTCCAGGTAAGTAACAGAGTGGTTTTCCAAGGCTTTTGTCATAACATCCTGTGCTATTTTAATGTCAATTCCACCTTTGCAAGTGATGGTGCTGTCGTCCTTACAAACTAGGACTATACTATGTCTTTTGTCTTGACTTCTTGGGAGTGGGATTGCAGGTATATTTTGGATGTCTAGGAGGTTTGAAGCCATGTGGGAAGCATTACTAAGTTTTACACTAGTTGGTTGCCTGATAGTTTGGATATTGTGAAAGTCATCAAGCAAGTGCACAATTAATAGTTTATTCTATAAATTGAAAAAAGTCCTGCTTTGTCTTGAAGGCATATTACATAAAGAAATTTTCTATGTAAACAAGCACCTGTAATGCTTCTTGAACTTTTGTTTGAAGGACAGTATTGTGATTTTTCTCAACTGTTTTTTTGTACATATCTGTTGCCCTTGGTGTTAGGCTACATCCCATCGTAACGCGAATAGTTTGTCCCGACTTGGACAAGCTGTGGCAAGATAAAAAATGTCCGGCATCTTTTTGCAATGTGCTTGTCTTCTGAGATCTGTAATATATAAATTGTGAACAGTTACAATTTGCATTCAATACAGTTCAATACTGGTATAGTGAACTAACACAACAGGGAGTACGCCTTGCCTGAAGTAAGAAAGAATGTGCAGAAGTGCCACAACTCTCTGACGATTCTTTAATTGACCTTTCTCTGATATACAGGTGTGTCCTTTTTTACTGTTTTCGATGAGCTGAAGGATTTTGTCAAAAAGACCTGGAGCATGTTGGTCAGCAAACATTTTCATCAAAGAAGGATCATACAGGGTGGAGTTTGATTCATTCCTGTTGTGGTGTCTGTACAAAGCCATCTGAAATTTGGCAACTAAATCTGGGAAGCCATCATCTGTGTAAAATAGGTGGGTACTGTATTAAAATAAAACATAAGCTTAATACTTTTATATTTATTTCAAAGGGGGTTGTACAGTTTATTGATATGAATGTGATAGGATATGTACTGTACAATATGTGGACCTTTGATTTTTTCCAATATATTTTTCCATGCTTCTTCATTTAATTTTATTTCTTTCAATTCATTCACTAGAATTGGTCCAATCGGAGAGCTTTCTTCCATCCAGATATTGGTGTTATTTGGGCATATATTTTCTTTGTTGCAGCTGTCAAAAGTCTGTGAAATGTAGCATTAGAATTGTATGCAAAATACTTAAGAGTTAAACTGCATTATACTGTAATTACCCTTTTTCTTTTTGTTGGACCAATGTATTCAGGATGGGATTCAAAGTAATTGTCAGCAGTGCCCATACATTTCTTGCAGATCATTGTTCCAGGTTTGTAGTTTTGTAGGGTTTTCCCCTCTTCGTCAAATACTTTGTAAAATCTTTTTGGACATTTCATCAAAAATTTACTGTGCTCCACTGATATAGGACAGCAACAAAATTTCTCACAGCACATCACGCTGACGTGGTGTGCACATGCATATAAATTTGTACTGCTTTCTGCAATTCGTGCTACCCGTATTTGACCTTCTCTGAGGCGACGGTATTTACCAGGGTTTTCGTGGCTGCATTTTTTCCCTTCCGACCGAGTTTTTGCGAAAATACAGGTATTGTTTTTCTGCATATTTTACCTACGAAAATTTTCAGACATTTTTCCACAAAAATGTAATTTTTTCTGGTGAGTGGGCTCTGTGTTGTAGCCTTTTTGTCGTGTACTATATCGCATATATACATTTTATGCTCATGCTGTACAGTGTAAAAAATTTGTCGAAAGTTTTTTATAAAAAAACCTATGTCGCTTGACATCAATAATTTTCGTGTTCACAATATTTTAACTTTATTATATACCTTACAATTTGAGTGGGTTTAAATTCTTAACTTTTCCAGAGTTTCCTTAACTTTGCCGTTTGAACGTCGGTATTAAAAAAATTTTTTGGCGAAATGTTCGCACTCTTCTCGGATAAATTATAATTTTTTGACTGAAATAGTATATCCTTTCACATTTTAAATACGTAGAGACTTCGTAATAACTTATTGTGCTACTTTCCGCTATATTTTTTTGTTTGTTTCATTTACCTTAAAATAATTAATACCTTTGTTTTGTTTTCAAATTGGCATTTAAATTTCCCGCCATGTTTTTTAATCTCGCACATGCGCAGACGTTTTTCCGCGGTGTTGCTGCTCCCCTAAAGATTCAACTGTTTTGGGGGATCCCGAATGTCGCGGTGTACAAAAACATTGAAAAAATCGTTGCCGCGTATGCGCAAACGATTTTTCATGGAAATAAGGCAGCTACCCTAAAGATTTAACTGTTTTTGGGCATCCCGAATGTCGCGGTGCACAAAAACATTGAAAAAATCGTTGCTGCGCATGCGCAAAATATTTTTTATCGAAATAATGCTGCTACTCTAAAGATTTAACTGTTTTTGGGCATTCCGAGGGTCGCGGTGCACAAAAACATTGAAAAAATCGTTGTTGCGCATGCGCGAAATATTTTTCATCGAAATAATGCTGCTACCCTAAAGATTTAACTGTTTTTGGGCATTGTGAGGGTCGCGGTGCACAAAAACATTGAAAAAACGTTGCTGCGCATGCGCAAAATATTTTTCATCGAAATAATGCTGCTACCCTAAAGATTTAATGGTTTTGGGGCATCCCGAATGTCGCGGTGCAAAAAAACATTGAAAAAATCGTTGTCGCGCATGCGCAAACGATTTTTTATTGAAATAATGCTGCTAGCCTCAAGATTTAACAGTTTTTGGGCATCCCGAATGTTGTGGTGCACAAAAACATTGAAAAAATCGTCGCGCGCATGCGCAAACGATTTTTCATTAAAATAATGCTGCTAGCCTCAAGATTTAACAGTTTTTGGGCATCCCGAATGTCGCGGTGGACCAAAACATTGAAAAAATCGTTGCGGCGCATGCGCAAACGATTTGTACGGAAATAATGCTGCTACCCTAAAGATTTAACTGTTTTTTAGGCATTCCGAGGGCCGCGGTGCACAAAAACATTGAAAAAATCGTTGCGGTGCATGTGCAAGCGATTTTTCATCGAAATAATGCTGCTACCCTCAAGATTTAACAGTTTTTGGGCATGCCGAATGTCACGGCGCATGCGCAAACGATTTTTCATTGAAATAATGCTGCTACCCTAAAGATTTAACTGTTTTTGGGCATCCCGAATGTCGCGGTGCACAAACACATTGAAAAAATCGTTGCCGCGCATGCGCAAACGAGTTTTCATCGAAATAATGCTGCTAACACCGCGGAAAAACGTCTGCGCACGCGTCAACTCTGCCTGTAAGTGAGATTAAAAATAATTAAAAAGCGGTTCCGAACGTTTCCGAAGGCTGAAAATGGCGGCAAACAGGAGCGATTTCATTCGTGTCTTCAAATCCATATTTCGAGGGCATAAATAAACACTGCATTATAAAAACTAAGAGAAAAAACGTCCAGAGATTCGTAGAAGTGGCATCCTACAAAAACACCTGTAAAAGGTGACTATTAACAAATTTTTCGTCTCAAACATTTTGTTTATCAAATAAGCAACGACAGTTTCCGAACACTTAATTGAGAAACGTTTTATTAAAAAAAAATATGTCGCCAGATACAAGACGTTTGCGTGTTCTCAATGATTGAAAATTAAGATGTATTTTACAATTTAAATATATTAGAAAGCTTAACTTTCCGCGGGTTTTCTTAAGGCTAAATATCAGAATACCCCTCCACTAGTCATGGAAATAATGTAGCTACTATTTCACTGGATACGCAGTCGAAAATTGCAAAGCAATGAATAGGTCAGCGGTAATTCGGTGTTTTATGATAGGTACTTTATCCTTCCACAAATATATAAGAACTAAAACATTTACGACATAAGTTTATGCAAATGTAGCAGAATACCCCAATTTTTTTTAGGGGACATAGATGACGTAATATAAATGTAGGTATTACTTTAAGTGGATACGCGGATACGTTGGATACGCAGTCGGTTAAAATTTTAAAGTTCATAGACCTTAAATCAAAGACGCTTGGTCGAGCATGCCGATTCCCGAGTAAAACTTAGACAATGTCAACAGATAAACAAACTCTGAATGATCATATATAAATTGGGAGTAAACGTCTTTACTTGTTACAAACGCAAATTACTCATTTATATGTTTCGTCTATTGATGTTAAAGTTTCATGCAGTTCAGCCGCACAACTGCCATATGATACTCAAATAAACTTTATTTTAATAACTTAATATTATGAAACTTATCAGACGCTCTCTGGCTGTAAACATTTATTTATTACAAATTGAACCTATACGGCTCATCACAAGACAATAACAACATTATAGTTTCTAACACCATTCTTACTTCATTCGCATGATCGCATCGCTATATTACAGTATGGATAATTCTTAAAAATTTCCATATATATTTTTTACATCTATAAGGAATTTCTCAAACAAGTCATTGCCTTTGTTTCGTAACGCCACAAGAACTCAGCTAAGTGCGATGAGAACATGGATTTTCTTACGCCAAAATCAGGCATCTTTGCCTTCGCCTTGCCAATGACCTTCGATCTTGTTGGTGTGGTCGCCATCTGCATTTACGAATTCTTTAGAATGATTAACACACTTATGAACATACCCATGCTTCTCAATTCACATACGCCTTCAACAATCTGAGATGATTGTGCTACCTTCGGCTATGTGGCACTGAATTAATGGCAATAAAGTTTTCTCGTCACGCTTTTCAACAGCGACCATAAAACATCTACGGGATTCTTCTTCGATTCCTCCGAATACCCATTGTCCTTCAACTTTATGTCCTCTATGGTACTTTCTCTTCCCAAACTTACTCTCGTCGATTTGAACAGTCTTTCCTGCACCCCCGATCTTGTCATCTCTCTCTAGAAGTGTAACTTCGCAAGTCTCTCAGCAAAAGCTGTCCCAATCTACTGCCGTATGCTCGCTAACGTTAACTTCGTGCCGAATGTCCTCTTGGCTTACCCCTCTGCTCCACCAGTATGTTAACTTAACGATTTCTGCAAGAGTCAGGTTGCTTTTTTTGAACCAACTGTCTTTTCGAATCGATATTTCAACCCTGTGTCGTTTCCCTTTGATTTGCCTCCTGCATTCCCACTTGAAACCGTCCGATCTGTCATTTGCAATTACCAATTTCATGATCTTATTGCAATGTCCGCATTTCCTGCTCGTAGCTATAAGCTTTTCATCCATAAGCCAACCAATCAGTCGATCCTTATTGCACAAAACTTTTTCTTTGAGACGGTCGTAGGTCCATTTACTGTTTTTGTTTTTCCGATAGCTCTCGTAGCTTTTTCCCTCGTCAAGGTGTTGTGTAGCAGCATCGTGTTGCTAATGCAGTCCATTCAGTTTGTGACTGTGAACTTGTCCTACACGTTTTCTTTTTTTTCGCACTGACTTGAATTCCCTTATCCATGCATGTGCTTTAGTTTTTCGGTTCTTGTTGTATAGCCGCGAGTTTCTCGGTCCAACTTTTTTGCTTTTCAAATGGAAAAATATAAAATTCAAAGTGTCAGTTTACAACTGCTGTGCGTCTATTCGTTGCCGACAGCGGCCGCGATCTCAATGTGCACCTCGCTGACTTAATAAATAAAGTCAGCGGCTTACGTCATCGTCTTCAAAAGTCTCCGTTTCGAGTATCTGCACGATATGTACTCGTTTTCATTGCTATTTACTGTGAACAGCGTTTTCATGTGTCTGTGGTTAATAAGCTGAGCGTATTCGACCGTACGTTATTAATCTTAACTTATTAGACTATTAGTGTTAAAACAGAACGTTTAAAACACAACATTCTACTTCCTGTGCTGAGCGCGTTGCAAATGACTTTGAAGTGAAGTTAAATGAATTGAAGACACAAGAGTAAAAGTTTGGTAATGCCTTATCTTGGGAAACAAGGCGAATTTCTTGTGAAAATTCTCATTAAAAAGCTACAACGGTTTTGACACAACCACTCAAGCTCATTGTTATGTATCTCGTAGTAACGTAGTTTATAACTTTACGTGTCCAGCTTGTGCTAAGGGGTATGTAGGAAAAACAGAAAGAAATTTCGGTAAACGTTTTTCTGAACACTCGTACCCGCTCGAAAATGCCGTCGCCAAACATGTCACAGAATGTGAACACGCAAATTGTATCCTATTTATCTTTACGATAATATTAATGATGATGACACTAACGTTTCTGGCAAACCATTTTCGTATTCTGATCACTTACAGATCGACTAATACTAAATCCTTCAATCTCTGCAAAATAATAACTCTTAATCTTACTATACCAAACTTTACATATAAAGTTTCGTAAGCCGGAACTTAACAATGGGCTCAAAGCATCGAATAATTACTTGTGTTTCCGCGATAATTCTCGCTTCTACAGTTTATTACGTCATCTTCCTGTATAGAGATCCTAACAAGCTTGTAAATAATTTAGTCTGGTTTCACATGATTCTGAAATAGAGTCGAAATATCACCAACTGAACAATTGCGTCTTTTTTTACTTTAAATCTCTAAACTTATACTAAAAGAATTTTGTATCCGCGTATCCACTAAAAAATAAAGCTACCTCTAGCTTGAGAATCTGATCTCTTTAAACTATACTGTATGCCTCGTTCTTAAATATTAACTGACTGCGTATCCACGTATCCGCGTATCCACTAAAAAATAAAGCTACCTCTAGCTTGAGAATCTGATCTCTTTAAACAAACTGTATGCCTCGTTCTTTAAAATATTAACGACTGCGTATCCACGTATCCGCGTATCCACTAAAAAATAAAGCTACCTCTAGCTTGAGAATCTGATCTCTTTAAACTAACTGTATGCCTGTTCTTTAAAATATTAAACGACTGCGTATCCACGTATCCGCGTATCCACTAAAAAATAAAGCTACCTAGCTTGAGAATCTGATCTCTTTAAACAAACTGTATGCCTCGTTCTTTAAAATATTAAATGACTGCGTATCCACGTATCCACGTATCCACTAAAAAATAAAGCTACCTCTAGCTTGAGAATCTGATCTCTTTAAACTATACTGTATGCCTCGTTCTTTAAAATATTAACTGACTGCGTATCCACGTATCCGCGTATCCACTAAAAAATAAAGCTACCTCTAGCTTGAGAATCTATCTCTTTAAACTAACTGTATGCCTTGTTCTTTAAAATATTAAACGACTGCGTATCCACGTATCCGCGTATCCACTAAAAAATAAAAGCTACCTATAGCTTGAGAATCTGATCTCTTTAAACAAACTGTATGCCTCGTTCTTTAAAATATTAAATGACTGCGTATCCACGTATCCGCGTATCCACTAAAAAATAAAGCTACCTCTAGCTTGAGAATCTGATCTCTTTAAACTAACTGTATGCCTCGTTCTTTAAAATATTAAACGACTGCGTATCCACGTATCCGCGTATCATCTAAAAAATAAAGCCTCATCTAGCTTGAGAATCTGATCTCTTTAAACTAACTGTATGCCTCGTTCTTTAAAATATTAAACGACTGCGTATCCACGTATCTGCGTATCATCTAAAAAATAAAGCCTCATCTAGCTTGAGAATCTGATCTCTTTAAACTAACTGTATGCCTCGTTCTTTAAAATATTAAACGACTGCGTATCCACGTATCCGCGTATCCACTAAAAAATAAAGCTACCTCTAGCTTGAGAATCTATCTGATCTCTTTAAACAAACTGTATGCCTCGTTCTTTAAAATATTAAACGACTGCGTATACACGTATCGGCGTATCAACTAAAAAATAAAAGCTACCTATAGCTGGAGAATCTGATCTCTTTGAACTATACTGTATGCCTCGCTCTTTAAAATAATAAACGACTGCGTATCCACGTATCCGCGTATCCACTAAAAAATAAAGCTACCTCTAGCTTGAGAATCTGATCTCTTTAAACTATACTGTATGCCTTTTTCTTTAAAATATTAAATGACTGCGTATCCACGTATCCGCGTATCCATTTAAAAGCAATACCTACATTTATATTACGTCATGTATTTCTTATGCCTTACTATCATATGCATTAGCTGACTACGTATCCACGTATCCGTGATATTTAAAATGCGTGGCTTGAAAAATTGCGGGGCATTCTGCAATCGCTCCTTTCTTAACTTTTAGGTTTAAACTTTTGTTTTCGAAAAATATTCTAAAGCCACCCCGTAAAAAAAGGAAAATTTACCGTGAATTCCAGTTCGTTCGATACTCTAAATGCTAGAAGTCTTTTAATTTATGTTTTTTCTGGCCGTCTTGTATATTTTTGCCTTTTCTTAACTTATATTTTATCAAATAATGGGCATGTTTTGTTTCAAAAGTTGATATTTAGATTTACCATCATATTTTGATATTTCAGCGCGTGCGCAGACATTTTTCCGCGGTGTTAATGCTGCTAGCATCAAGATTTAACAGTTTATGGGCATCCCGATGTCGCGGTGCACAAAAACATTGAAAAAATCATTCCGACGCATGCGCAAACGATTTTTCTTTGAAATAATGCTGCTACACTAAAGATTTAACTGTTTTGGGGCATCCCGAATGTCGCAGTGCACAAAAACATTGAAAAAATCGTTGCCGCGCCTGCACAAACGATTTTTCATGAAATAATGCTGCTACCCTAAAGATTTACCTGTTTTTAGGTATCCCGAATGTCGCGGTGCACAAAAACATTGAAAAAATCGTTGCAGCGCATGCGCAAACAATTTTTCATCGAAATAATGCTTCTACCCTAAAGATTTAACTGTTTTTGGGCATTCCGAATGTCGCGGTGCACAAAAACATTGAAAAAATCGTTGCTGCGCATGCGCAAAATATTTTTCATCGAAATAATGCTGCTACCCTAAAGATTTAACTGTTTTGGGGTATTCCGAGGGTCGCGGTGCACAAAAACATTGAAAAAACGTTGCTGCGATTGCGAACAATATTTTTCACCTAAATAATGCTACTACCCTAAAGATTTAACTGTTTTTGGGATTCCCGAATGTCGCGGTGCACAAACACATTGAAAAAATCGTTGCAGCGCATGCGCAAAATATTTTTCATCGAAATAATGCTGCTACCCAAAACACATAACTGTTTTTGGCCATTATGAATGTCGCGGTCCACAAAAACATTGAAAAATTCTTTGCCGCGCATGCGCAAACGATTTTTCATAGAAATAATGCTGCTACCCTAAAGATTTAACTATTTTTGGGCATCCCGAATGTCGCGGTGCACAAAAACATTGAAAAAATCGTTGCCCCGCATGTGCAAACGATTTTTAATCGAAATAATGCTGCTACCCTCGAGATTTAACTGTTTTTTAGGCATCCCGAATGTCGTGGTGCACAAAAACATTGAAAAAATCGTTGCCCCGCATGCGGAAACGATTTTTAATCGAAATAATGCTGCTACCCTCGAGATTTAACTGTTTTTTAGGCATCCCGAATGTCGTGGTGCACAAAAACATTGAAAAAATCGTTGCCCCGCATGCGCAAACGATTTTTTATCGAAATAATGCCTCTACCCTAAAGATTTAACTTTTTTGGGGCATCCCGAATGTCGCGGTGCACAAAAACATTGAAAAAATCGTTGCAGCGCATGCGCAAAATATTTTTCATTGAAATAATGCTGCTACCCTAAAGACTTAACTGTTTTCGGACATTATGAATGTCGCGGTCCACAAAAACATTGAAAAATTCTTTTCCGCGCATGCGCAAACGATTTCTCATCGAAATAATGCTGTTACTCTTAAGATTTAACTGTTTTGGGGCATCCCGAATGTCGCGGTGCACAAAAACATTGAAAAAATCGTTGCCGCGCATGAGCAAACGATTTTTCATCAAAATAATGCTGCAACCCTAAAGATTTAACTGTCTCTGGGTATTCCAAACGTCGCGGCGCACAAAAAATATTGAAGAAATTGTTGCCGCGCATGCGCAAATGTTTCATAAAAAAATACTGCTACCCTAAAGATTTAACTGTTTTTGGGCAATCCGAGGGTCGCGCTGCACAAAAAAATTGAAAAAATCGTTGCCGCGCATGCGCAAAATTTTTTTCATCGAAATAATGCTGCTACCGTAAAGATTTAACTGTTTTGGGGCATCCCGAAAGTCGCGTCAACCCCTGCATTTAAAGCAAAATTCTTTAATATTGATTTCCTAGACTTGAAATTCAGTAAGAATGTTAAAAAGGGATTGACAAATGATACAACCGAATATTACACCAGCATTTCATTTCATTTAGTTCAAAAAATTTGAAGACTTTTGTCTAAAATAGCCATTATTGCCCAATATGAGGATAAAGATTTTAAAAGCTAAATTCTTTAATATTGATTTCCTAGACTTGAAATTCAGTAAGAATGTTCAGAAGGTGTTGACAAAGTATACAAGAGAATATTATACAAACAATTCATTTCATTTTGTTGAAAAAATTTCAAAACAATTGTCCAAAATAACAATTTTTCCCTTATATGAGATGTCAGACATTGAAAGCTAAATTCTTTAATATTGATTTGCTAGACTTGAAATTCAGTATGAATGTTCAAAAGAGATTGACAAAGGGTATAACAGAATATTACACCAGCAGTTCATTTCATTCAGTTCAAAAAATTTGAAGACTATTGTCTAAAATAGCCATTATTGCCCAATATAAGGTGAAAGATTTTAAAAGCTAAATTCTTTAATATTGATTTCCTAGACTTGAAATTCAGTAAGAATGTTCAGAAGATATTGACAAAGTATACAAGAGAATACTAGACCAGCAATTCATTTCATTTTTTTCAAAAAATTTCAAAACAATTGTCCAAAATAGCAATTTTTCCCTTATATGAGGTGTCAGATTTTGAAAGTTAAATTCTTTAATATTGATTTCCTAGACTTGAAATTTAGTAAGAATGTTCAGAAGATATTGACAAAGGATACAACAGAATATTAGGCTAGCAATTCATTTAATTTAGTTCAAAATATTCCAAAACAATTGTCAAAAATAGCAATATTTCCCTTATTTGAGATGTCAGATTTTGAAAGCTAAATTCTTTAATATTGATTTGCTAAACTTTAAATTCAGTATGAATGTTCAAAAGGGATTGACAAAGGATATAACAAAATATTACACCTGCAGTTCATTTCATTCAGTTCAAAAAATTTGAAGACTATTGTCTAAAATAGCCATTATTGCCCAATATGAGGATAAAGATTTTAAAAGCTAAATTCTTTAATATTGATTTCCTAGATTGAAATTCAGTAAGAATGTTCAGAAGGTATTGACAAAGGATACAATAGAATATTAGACTAGCAATTCATTTAATTTAGTTCAAAAAATTCCAAAACAATTGTCAAAAATAGCAATTTTTCCCTTATATGAGATGTCAGACATTGAAAGCTAAATTCTTAAATATTGATTTGCTACACTTTAAATTCAGTATGAATGTTCAAAAGGGATTGACAAAGGATATAACAGAATATTACACCAGCAGTTCATTTCATGCAGTTCAAAAAATTTGAAGACTATTGTCTAAAAGAGCCATTATTGCCCAATATGAGTTGAAATATTTTAAAAGCTAAATTCTTTAATATTGATTTCCTAGACTTGAAATTCAGTAAGAATGTTCAGAAGGTATTGACAAAGGATACGACAGAATATTAGACTAGCAATTCATTTCATTTAGTTCAAAATATTCCAAAACAATTGTCAAAAATAGCAATATTTCCCTTATTTGAGATGTCAGATTTTGAAAGCTAAATTCTTTAATATTGATTTGCTAAACTTTAAATTCAGTATGAATGTTCAAAAGGGATTGACAAAGGATATAACAAAATATTACACCTGCAGTTCATTTCATTCAGTTCAAAAAATTTGAAGACTATTGTCTAAAATAGCCATTATTGCCCAATATGAGGATAAAGATTTTAAAAGCTAAATTCTTTAATATTGATTTCCTAGATTGAAATTCAGTAAGAATGTTCAGAAGGTATTGACAAAGGATACAATAGAATATTAGACTAGCAATTCATTTAATTTAGTTCAAAAAATTCCAAAACAATTGTCAAAAATAGCAATTTTTCCCTTATATGAGATGTCAGACATTGAAAGCTAAATTCTTAAATATTGATTTGCTACACTTTAAATTCAGTATGAATGTTCAAAAGGGATTGACAAAGGATATAACAGAATATTACACCAGCAGTTCATTTCATGCAGTTCAAAAAATTTGAAGACTATTGTCTAAAAGAGCCATTATTGCCCAATATGAGTTGAAATATTTTAAAAGCTAAATTCTTTAATATTTATTTGCTAGACTTGACATTCAGTATGAATGTTTAAAAGGGATTGACAAAGGATACAACAGATTATTACACCAGCAGTTCATTTCATTCAGTTCAAAAAATTTGAAAACATTTGTCCAAAATAGCAATTTTTCCCTTATATGAGGTGTTAGATTTTGAAAGCTAAATTCTATAACTCATTGCTGTCCTGTCGTAAACGACGCATGCAAAAAATTTCGATTTTATCTGCAAGTATTTTACCAAATACACTAGAATTTGTATTATCTTAAAGCCAAAACATTTATCTATTTGTATAGTTTAGTTCATTTCAAGAGCTTTCCTATAAGCCAAGATATTTATTGCCGATCTTGTACTTTTTAAATTGAATTTTAGAGAAGCGTAAATACGCAAAGCCTTCCAGAAATCTCGCCTAAAAATACTTGTAGCTTACATTGTGATCAATATTTCCACCTATTTTGCTTGAAATACAGTCGTTTTGGCGATTTGTAGTGATATTGCAAACAAACGTGTTTACAAACGGAAAATTCGAAAATTTGCATATAATTATCACCATATTGGCGAAAATTTGACAAAAAATCGGAAAATTTTCGCTCCAAAAAGGCCAAATATATGACTCCTAGGGACATTTTTACCCTAGGAATCAATTTCCAGGCTTATTTCACCCCTAGGGGGTAGGCAACGTTAAGTTTTTGACACCTCGAACCTCACGCGACAACCGCATGTGCGTCCGCTGAGCAAGGGGTCTGGCTACAAACAATAACAAATCAGAAAAATCGATATTTTTCGAGTTTTTCTGCCCATCCTGACTTAAAAACTATCAGAGAAGATAACTAAAGCATTTCTAGTTTATATATAACTGTTAAAATACGAAAGGATAAAAAATAACGAAGAAAATAACGAAATTCCAAAGGCGAGTTATATTTCCCCTTGTCATCACCTTGTAATTTGATATGATTTTGACAACTGCACTGCCGTGTCAGGTTACACTGCATGAAAAGCGCCGTATTCCAAGGTATTCACATGTGAATACGGGTTTGAATAAAACACATATTGCAAGCGTATTCCGACATGGAATATTAGTGTGAATACGGCATCGTATTCTTCAGTATTCTAAGTGTGAATACGCCGTGAATATGCCGCGTATTCTGACCAATATTCACACTTGGAATATCTCACTTCTCACTTAATCCGTGTTACCACAAAATAAATTCATCAGCTGACATTTTTAAACTTTATTTTGAATGCTGAAAAATTGAAATGGAATTTTATAAATAATTTGGCGCAAAAACCAAAAAGCGCGCTTTCGAGTTTAATAAACATTGAACGAGGAGATTGAGCGTTTGTGGCTGTAAGAAATCTTTTTGGCGCTTATAAGTAAGGGAAGAGAGTGAAGGATGCCATGGGCTTGGTAAAGTCTGGAAACTCTGGTCGCAGTTAAAGAGCATGCCGGCGAGTATTTGTATGCTACGATTCCCACGAAGTCTGATGAAGAAAATGCGCGAAATAGAAATGAGATTGCATGGCGCGATTTCCACAGCACCTTATGTTCGCTAATACGTGTAAAATGATAAGAATATTAACCGTATTTCAAGGATTTTTTATTGTTCAAAACCGAAAACGCATATACTGTTTGTGCGTAAGGGACCTCTTCGGTGAGTGACTAAATATCCTGCAGTTGAATTCAATAGCCGGCCTATAGACTATACCCTATGACCATGTTGGGAGTAATCTCAACATTTTATTAACAAATTACCTGGTGATAAGAGGTTAATGGGTTATGCGTTCGCAGCCTGTGCGAATGTTTAGGCATTTATTGTCCCTCAAGTCTGTCCATTAAGGAAAATATCAATATGAACAAACATGCATAATCTTTAGGTTGCCATGTTAATTTGCATAGCAGTCATACACATTGCAATGGTAGGTTTATCCACAGTTAATGTGTTTTATCAAGGTTGATCAAATGCAATACTAAGATTTCAGTCAATTATTTAAATTTTATACAGTCCTTAACAGATCATGTACATGTGATGGGTTACAACATTTCACATTTTATAAAATATTATTGGAACATCACAAATTGTTCAAAAATATGTAGCAAAAACACAGCCTATCATGAACTTCTACTAAGCTGTTATGATTTTCAATCTTTCATCAGCTGATTGTTAATTTATAAGCAATGTTGTTGTATATATGAAACATTGCTCCTGGAGTATGTCAGAAATTATACTTAATAGTAAATTGTTGAGCAAAGCAAGTGATGTTTTTTCACTTGGTAAGATATTAAAAACTATAGGTGAGCAGATAATGAATCAGGAACTTCTTTCACTGGGTGAAAAATCCTCTTCATCTTTAGCAAAGTTAAGGCCAACTCTTTTGGGAATTTTCTCAATCTTGCAACCCCTGATGGCTAAAAACAATTAAAACCACCTTAAAGCAATTATTGAACAAAATACATAGCAAACTTTCTTAAGCTATAATAGATTATTATCCGAAAGGTTAATGATAATGGTAAAAGCTGATGTTGCATGCATGGCCATTTGTTTTTATTGTTGTGCATAGAATTTATGCAGTGTAATGAAATTATAATATTCCTAGGAGAATGTATATGTACAATGTACAATGTACACACCATTCATATAATTTGGAAGCTAATCAATTAGGGTAAAAATGGAAACAAATTCTTCCATGAACTTAAAGCTGTATATACACATAGCTACTCCTAGTATGCAAACATCGAGAAGCTGTAGTAAACTCATCTACACTTTAATGGTATATTCTTTAAGTATTGTGATTATAATTTAGTACGGAAAAGTAATTGCAAACAAATCAGTAAACAGTCTCAGTTATAAATTATGATGAGGGCAATGTTAAAAGGCTTCACTTAAAAACACAGTCTAGCATGAACTTCTAAGCTGTTAAGATTTCTGTCTTTGGGCAGCTGGTTGTTAAGATTCCTATCTTTTGGCAACCAGTTCAATAGCTATTCTGTGGTAAATATTAGTGTAAATATAATTCATATATGCTAAAAGGAAAAATATAGGCCATTATTTTGTTAAAAAATATGTATTATATATAACTAAAAACACAGTCTGGCTTTGATTTCTAAGCTGTTAAGATTTCTGTCTTTGGGCAGCTGATTGTTAAGATTTCAATCTTTTGGCAATCAATCATTAGCTATTCTGTGACAATTATATAACAATATATATATCTATAATATATAAATTTTGCCTAAAATATAAAAAACCCTCATGAAATGCACCAATGCACCTCGTTTCAATGCATCTTGAAACGTCTATCTAAGGGTTATGTTATGTTAAAGTTATGATTACAGCAGCTTTCTGAATATTTGTGGTAGGTAAGAAAGTAATGTCCCTTTTCAGTATTGGCAAACTTTTAAATTTTGTTTGTATTGAGTATGGCTTTGAAATGGCAAACATTTGTACCTACTATAATTAGTGTGTGATTGAGGTAGGATTGATGAAAACCATCATACAATTTATTTATTTACAAGGGTCCTACTAATAACCGACAACAACCGACAACAACCGACAACAACCGTCAACAACCGACAACAACCGACAACAAGCTAAAAATTACTGACAGAAAGCTTATAATCATCGATAACGATCTAACAGACGCTAATATTGTGTTTCTTCGACTTTATTTTTACAATAACAGTAATAATATTACGAATTTCGGGCCCGTCTTGTTGGCTTTTTTATGCTTCCGCACGCCATGACTGAAGCGAGTGCTTCCACACTGAAAATTTATAATTGCCTTTAGATGCGATATTAGGAATATTTTCGTTATTTTCTAAGTTCATTTCGGTGCCAAAAAGTTATAATATGTATTTACAATACTACATAACTTCTTAGGTGATATGTTTTATTTTTGAGTAGTGAACTTGCTATTCCTCGAGTCGCGAGAAAAAACACGACCCACGACAAAGTTAAAAACCATGAGAATCGGTTTATCTCAAAAATAAAACATATCACCTAAGAAGTTATGTAGTATTGTAAATACATATTATAACTTTTTGGCACCGAAATGAACTTAGAAAATAACGAAAATATTCCTAATATCGCATCTAAAGGCAATTATAAATTTTCAGTGTGGAAGCACTCGCTTCAGTCATAGCGTGCGGAAGCATAAAAAAGCCAACAAGACGGGCCCGAAATTCGTAATATTATTACTGTTATTGTAAAAATAAAGTCGAAGAAACACAATATTAGCGTCTGTTAGATCGTTATCGATGATTATAAGCTTTCTGTCAGTAATTTTTAGCTTGTTGTCGGTTGTTGTCGGTTGTTGACGGTTGTTGTCGGTTGTTGTCGGTTATTAGTAGGACCGATTTACAAGCAGGTACAGTTAGCTGTGTACAAATTAGCTACAATAAACACAATAGTAATCTATTTATATTAATAAAAGCAAAAAAGTGATGAGCCCAGCCGTAAAAGCGTTGGCCTCGCACTATTTTTGTTGTGTTGTGTTGTTTCAGGACTATAGTATGACATAACTCTTGTTATTATTAAATAACTTACCTGATTTTAGCGCCGCCACAAGAATTATTTTGGGGCATCGCGAACATCTTTAACAATTCAAAGTTGAACAGCTTGAACTTCTGTTGAAACCACGCATTTATATATAAGCACCCTGGTTGAAACCAATTGACATTTGTGCCATGTTATCGTTTTGTAAACAAAGGGAACTGGACAACTTTTGCGAGGAATCATTTAAAGACATTTATTTGTTATTGTTATACGACCTCCGAATTTCGCCATTTATTCGCAATTCCGCCGCAATTCCTTGGCGCAAAAATTGTCACTAATATGTCGAAGAGGAAATTTCCCAAATGAAATTTCCTACGATTTCCCAACACTGAACTGTATATATTACGGATGCTTTTGACGATACAGAATCATCAACTTTCTACCCATGTGTTTACGTATCCAAGCAAAAATAAAAGTATTTTTTTATAGATAACTTCTTTTACACAGGTAATTAAAGAAATTGATGGATATTTCTCTTTTTATACAGCTTTTTTACGACTTACGAGGCTACTCAGCGCTCATCGACTGAGGATATACGATACTCGACATCCCTGCGGCAGCAAAAAAATTAATCAAATAAAAATCATCGTGCGTTTGGGAACATTTATTGTCTTTATTGTCTGTCGCCTAAACAAATCAAGTGCAATTTCAATTTCTGACCGTGATGAGAAGAAATGCTGGATAACAGTTGACACCGGCATTGAACTGAAACAACCTTTGCCTATTCCGTGGTATATAAACGCATTTCCTGCAATATTTACACAATATAACTCGTTGATTATCCCGTATTCATGCGTACAATCACATTTTCTATGCCGAAGTGTGAATACTAGGTCTTGAAAAATATTCACAGAGTATTCGAAGGTATTCTAGGTCAGAATACGCGGTGTGTTTTATTCACAGGTATTCACATCGGAATACCCCCAATATTCCGAGGATATTCACAGTGAATATCTGTGAATACGTGTAAATATGGACCATATTGCGGTGCCCGCGCCAAGTTTGGCACCGCATTATATTCTGCCTGTGAGTTTGTTTGTTCGCATCAATACGTTTCCTTAATCGCCTAGTAAAAATTCCTTGCACATACTTGGAATGCTTGGAATTTTTTCCTAATTATTACTATTAATCTTGTTGTACGTTTGCCAAATTCCTTTTTTAAAGGAACGTTCTTTTTTCAATTTCAATCTCAAACTCTGATGATTGCGTGTATCTCTGCTTTTATGCACCCAAGAAGGAC
Organism: Dendronephthya gigantea; assembly: GCF_004324835.1. Classification (NCBI taxonomy): domain Eukaryota; kingdom Metazoa; phylum Cnidaria; class Anthozoa; order Malacalcyonacea; family Nephtheidae; genus Dendronephthya; species Dendronephthya gigantea. The sequence continues at coordinate 67,562 of NW_021163286.1, read as the reverse complement.
AAAAATACCACCATTCGATTCAGCGTAAGAAATTATACTTACAGGTCTTAAAATATTACTAAACAAGAGTATTCGCAGCGATTTATGACGTTTGAAAGACGAAATTGAATTGTTGACAAATCGCTCAAAATTACTATGCTATACTTTACTAGTAATAGTAAGTTTGGTCTTTGATATCTTTCATATCGTTGGTTTTCTCTTTTAATTTTCGTCCTTAAATAATGGATCGGTCTTACATTACGATTTATTTTATAGTACTTTGAGCCAAATATATTCTATTTCGAAGGTTTTAAAGTATAGTTTCAATAAGCGAACTTTATGACAAATCGCTCAAAATTATTAAACAAATTAAAAATGCAGTACGCTTAATCCTTGACTTCTGTATCGTTGCTTTTCTAGTTTCCGGCTCTACGCCAGTTTATTCGTCTCACGTTTCTCTTCATTTTGATAGTATTCTTAGATAGTATTTTTACTTTTTAGCCTAAATATTTTATTTCTGAAGATTTTAAAACGGCGCAATTTTGACCTTAATGTACCAACCAACCAGGCTGCGGCCGACAGGAGAATGTAAGTTGGTGATGTCGTTAGAAATGAGCGGACGTTTTATTTCTAGACAAGCATTGCGGGCACCGCATTTTAGTACTGTGTCTGGTTCGAACTCATATTCGCACGTATTCACCTGTGAATACGCGGTTTTTCATGCAGTGTTAACAGAAACATTTATTAATTTCCGCATTGAAACTGAAGCGATTGGGTTATAGTATTTTTCTCGAGCTAATTTTGGTGGTATTTTTGCGTTTTTTGCTCGTGCATTTGCAGAGTGATTGGAGTTTTTAAAAAGTCGGACCCTAGAGTCCGAAATATATATTTCCCAGACTTGAAATTCAGTAAGATTGTTCAGAAGGTATTGACAATGGAAACGACCGAATATTAGACCAGTAATTCATTTCATTCAGTTCAAAAAAATTCAAAACAATTGTCCAAAATAGCAATTTTTCCCTCATATGACGTGTCAGTTTTTGAAAGTTAAATTATTTAATATTGACTTAGTAGATTTCAAATTGAGCAAGAATGTTCAAAAGGGATAGACAATGCATACAACAGAATATTAGACCAGCAGTTCATTTCAATCAGGTCAAAAAATTTGAAACCAAATGTTCAAAATAACAATTTTTCCCTTATATGAGATGTCAGATTTTGAAAGCTAAATTCTTTAATATTGATTTGCTAAACTTTAAATTCAGTACAAAAGTTCAGAAGGGATTAACAAAGGATACAACAGGATATTAGACCATCAGTTCATTTCATTCAGTTCAAAAAATTTGAAAACCATAGTTTAAAATAGCCATTATTGCTCAATATGAGGTGAAAGATTTTAAAATCTAAATTCTTTGATATTGATTTCGTAGACTTGAAATTAAGTAAGAATGTTCAGAAGGCATTGACAAAGGATACAACAGAATATTAGACGAGCTGTTTATTTCATTCAGTTCAAAAAATTTGAAAACCATTGTCTAAAATAGCAATTTTTCCCCTATATGAGATGTCAGATTTTGAAAGCTAAATTCTTTAATATTGATTTGCTGAACTTGAAATTCAGAACGAATGTTTAAATGGGATTGACAAAGGATACAACAGGATATTAGACCAGCAATTCATTTCATTCAGTTCAAAAGATTTTAAAACTATTGTTTAAAATAGCCATTATTGCCCAATACGAGGTAAAAGATTTTAAAACTAAATTCTTTAATATTGATTTCCTGGACTTGAAATTCAGTAAAAAGGTTTAGAAGGTATTGACAAAGGATACAACAGAATATTAGACCAGCAGTTCATTTCATTCAGTTCAAAAAATTTGAAACCATTTGTCCAAAATAGCAATTTTTCCCTTATATGAGATGTCAGATTTTGAAAGCTAAATGCTTTAATATTGATTTGCTGAACTTGAAATTCAGAACGAATGTTTAAATGGGATTGACAAAGGATACAACAGATATTAGACCAGCAATTCATTTCATTCAGTTCAAAAGATTTTAAAACCATTGTTTAAAATAGCCATTATTGCCCAATATGAGGTGAAAGATTTTAAAAGCTAGATTCTTTAATATTGATTTCCTAGACTTGAAATTCAGTAAGAATGTTTAGAAGGTATTGACAAAGGATACAATAGAATATTAGACTAGCAGTTCATTTCATTCAGTTCAAAAAATTTGAAACCATTTGTCCAAAATAGCAATTTTTCCCTTATATGAGATGTCAGATTTTGAAAGCTAAATTCTTTAATATTGATTTGCTGAACTTGAAATTCAGTAAGAATGTTCAGAAGGAACTGGCAAAGGATAAAACAGAATATTAGACCAGCAGTTTATTTCAATCAGGTCAAAAAATTTGAAACCAATTGTCCAAAATAGCAATTTTTCCCTTATATGAAATGTCAGACATTGAAAGCTAAATTCTTTAATATTGCTTTGCTAGACTTGAAATTCAGTATGAATGTTCAAAAGGGATTGAAAAAGGACGCAACAGATTATTACACCAGCTTTTCATTTCATTCAGTTCAAAAAATATGAAGACTATTGTCTAAAATAGCCATTATTGCCCAATATGAGGAGAAAGATTTTAAAAGCTAAATTCTTTAAGATTGATTTCCTAGACTTGAAAAATCAGTAAGAGTGTTCAGAAGGTATTGAGAAAAATATACAAGAGAATATTAGACCAGCAATTAATTTCATTTTGTTCAAAAAATTTCAAAACAATTGTCAAAAATAGCAATTTTTCCCTTATATGAGATGTCAGACATTGAAAGCTAAATTCATTAGTATTGATTTGCTAGACTTGAAATTCAGTATGAACGTTCAAAAGGGATTAACAAAGGATATAACAGAATATTACACCAGCAGTTCATTTCATTCAGTTCAAAAAATTTGAAGACTTTTGTCTAAAATAGCCATTATTGCCCAATATGAGGTGAAAGATTTTAAAAGCTAAATTCTTTAATATTGATTTCCTAGACTTGAAATTCAGTAAGAATGTTCAGAAGGTATTGACAAAGGATACGACAGAATATTAGACTAGCAATTCATTTCATTTAGTTCAAAAAATTTCAAAACAATTGTCCAAAATAGCAATTTTTCCCTTATATGAGATGTCAGATTTTGAAAGCTAAATTCTTTAATATTGATTTGCTAGACTTGGAATTCAGTATGAATGTTCAAAAGGTATTGACAAAGGATACATAATATTACGCCAGCAATTCATTTCATTGAGTTCAAAAAAATTTAAAACAATTGTCAAAATAGCAATTTTTCCCGTATATGAGTTGTCGGATTTTGAAAGTTAAATTCTTTAATATATATTTGCTAGATTTCAAATTGAGCAAGAATGTTCAAAAGGAATTGACAAAGCATACAACAGAATATTAGACCAGCAGGTCATTTCATTCAGGTCAAAAAATTTGAAACCAATTGTCCAAAATAGCAATTTTTTCCCTTATGTGAGAAGTCAGGTTTTGAAAGCTAAATTCTTTAATATTGATTTGCTGAACTTGAAATTCAGTAAGAATGTTCAAACGAGATTGGCAAAGGATACAGCAGAATATTAGACCAGCAGTTCATTTCATTCAGTTAAAAAATATTGAAAACCATTTTCTAGAATAGCAATTTTTCCCTTATATGAGAGGTCAGACATTGAAAGCTAAATTCTTTAAAGTTGATTTCCTAGACTTGAAATTCAGTATGAATGTTCAGAAGGGATTGAAAAAGGACGCAACAGATTATTACACCAGCTTTTCACTTCATTGAGTTAAAAAAAATATGAAGACTATTGTCTAAAATAGCCATTATTGCCCAATATGAGGTGAAAGATTTTAAAAGCTAAATTCTTTAAGATTGATTTCCTAGACTTGAAAAATCAGTAAGAGTGTTCAGAAGGTATTGAGAAAAATATACAAGAGAATATTAGACCAGCAATTAATTTCATTTTGTTCAAAAAATTTCAAAACAATTGTCAAAAATAGCAATTTTTCCCTTATATGAGATGTCAGACATTGAAAGCTAAATTCATTAGTATTGATTTGCTAGACTTGAAATTCAGTATGAACGTTCAAAAGGGATTAACAAAGGATATAACAGAATATTACACCAGCAGTTCATTTCATTCAGTTCAAAAAATTTGAAGACTTTTGTCTAAAATAGCCATTATTGCCCAATATGAGGTGAAAGATTTTAAAAGCTAAATTCTTTAATATTGATTTCCTAGACTTGAAATTCAGTAAGAATGTTCAGAAGGTATTGACAAAGGATACGACAGAATATTAGACTAGCAATTCATTTCATTTAGTTCAAAAAATTTCAAAACAATTGTCCAAAATAGCAATTTTTCCCTTATATGAGATGTCAGATTTTGAAAGCTAAATTCTTTAATATTGATTTGCTAGACTTGGAATTCAGTATGAATGTTCAAAAGGTATTGACAAAGGATACAACATAATATTACGCCAGCAATTCATTTCATTGAGTTCAAAAAAATTTAAAACAATTGTCCAAAATAGCAATTTTTCCCGTATATGAGTTGTCGGATTTTGAAAGTTAAATTCTTTAATATATATTTGCTAGATTTCAAATTGAGCAAGAATGTTCAAAAGGAATTGACAAAGCATACAACAGAATATTAGACCAGCAGGTCATTTCATTCAGGTCAAAAAATTTGAAACCAATTGTCCAAAATAGCAATTTTTTCCCTTATGTGAGAAGTCAGGTTTTGAAAGCTAAATTCTTTAATATTGATTTGCTGAACTTGAAATTCAGTAAGAATGTTCAAACGAGATTGGCAAAGGATACAGCAGAATATTAGACCAGCAGTTCATTTCATTCAGTTCAAAAATATTGAAAACCATTTTCTAGAATAGCAATTTTTCCCTTATATGAGAGGTCAGACATTGAAAGCTAAATTCTTTAAAGTTGATTTCCTAGACTTGAAATTCAGTATGAATGTTCAGAAGGGATTGAAAAAGGACGCAACAGATTATTACACCAGCTTTTCACTTCATTGAGTTAAAAAAAATATGAAGACTATTGTCTAAAATAGCCATTATTGCCCAATATGAGGTGAAAGATTTTAAAAGCTAAATTCTTTAAGATTGATTTCCTAGACTTGAAAAATCAGTAAGAGTGTTCAGAAGGTATTGAGAAAAATATACAAGAGAATATTAGACCAGCAATTAATTTCATTTTGTTCAAAAATTTCAAAACAATTGTCAAAAATAGCAATTTTTCCCTTATATGAGATGTCAGACATTGAAAGCTAAATTCATTAGTATTGATTTGCTAGACTTGAAATTCAGTATGAACGTTCAAAAGGGATTAACAAAGGATATAACAGAATATTACACCAGCAGTTCATTTCATTCAGTTCAAAAAATTTGAAGACTTTTGTCTAAAATAGCCATTATTGCCCAATATGAGGTGAAAGATTTTAAAAGCTAAATTCTTTAATATTGATTTCCTAGACTTGAAATTCAGTAAGAATGTTCAGAAGGTATTGACAAAGGATACGACAGAATATTAGACTAGCAATTCATTAGTTCAAAAAATTTCAAAACAATTGTCCAAAATAGCAATTTTTCCCTTATATGAGATGTCAGATTTTGAAAGCTAAATTCTTTAATATTGATTTGCTAGACTTGGAATTCAGTATGAATGTTCAAAAGGTATTGACAAAGGATACAACATAATATTACGCCAGCAATTCATTTCATTGAGTTCAAAAAAATTTAAAACAATTGTCCAAAATAGCAATTTTTCCCGTATATGAGTTGTCGGATTTTGAAAGTTAAATTCTTTAATATATATTTGCTAGATTTCAAATTGAGCAAGAATGTTCAAAAGGAATTGACAAAGCATACAACAGAATATTAGACCAGCAGGTCATTTCATTCAGGTCAAAAAATTTGAAACCAATTGTCCAAAATAGCAATTTTTTCCCTTATGTGAGAAGTCAGGTTTTGAAAGCTAAATTCTTTAATATTGATTTGCTGAACTTGAAATTCAGTAAGAATGTTCAAACGAGATTGGCAAAGGATACAGCAGAATATTAGACCAGCAGTTCATTTCATTCAGTTCAAAAATATTGAAAACCATTTTCTAGAATAGCAATTTTTCCCTTATATGAGAGGTCAGACATTGAAAGCTAAATTCTTTAAAGTTGATTTCCTAGACTTGAAATTCAGTATGAATGTTCAGAAGGGATTGAAAAAGGACGCAACAGATTATTACACCAGCTTTTCACTTCATTGAGTTAAAAAAAATATGAAGACTATTGTCTAAAATAGCCATTATTGCCCAATATGAGGTGAAAGATTTTAAAAGCTAAATTCTTTAAGATTGATTTCCTAGACTTGAAAAATCAGTAAGAGTGTTCAGAAGGTATTGAGAAAAATATACAAGAGAATATTAGACCAGCAATTAATTTCATTTTGTTCAAAAAATTTCAAAACAATTGTCAAAAATAGCAATTTTTCCCTTATATGAGATGTCAGACATTGAAAGCTAAATTCATTAGTATTGATTTGCTAGACTTGAAATTCAGTATGAACGTTCAAAAGGGATTAACAAAGGATATAACAGAATATTACACCAGCAGTTCATTTCATTCAGTTCAAAAAATTTGAAGACTTTTGTCTAAAATAGCCATTATTGCCCAATATGAGGTGAAAGATTTTAAAAGCTAAATTCTTTAATATTGATTTCCTAGACTTGAAATTCAGTAAGAATGTTCAGAAGGTATTGACAAAGGATACGACAGAATATTAGACTAGCAATTCATTTCATTTAGTTCAAAAAATTTCAAAACAATTGTCCAAAATAGCAATTTTTCCCTTATATGAGATGTCAGATTTTGAAAGCTAAATTCTTAATATTGATTTGCTAGACTTGGAATTCAGTATGAATGTTCAAAAGGTATTGACAAAGGATACAACATAATATTACGCCAGCAATTCATTTCATTGAGTTCAAAAAATTTAAAACAATTGTCCAAAATAGCAATTTTTCCCGTATATGAGTTGTCGGATTTTGAAAGTTAAATTCTTTAATATATATTTGCTAGATTTCAAATTGAGCAAGAATGTTCAAAAGGAATTGACAAAGCATACAACAGAATATTAGACCAGCAGGTCATTTCATTCAGGTCAAAAAATTTGAAACCAATTGTCCAAAATAGCAATTTTTTCCCTTATGTGAGAAGTCAGGTTTTGAAAGCTAATTCTTTAATATTGATTTGCTGAACTTGAAATTCAGTAAGAATGTTCAAACGAGATTGGCAAAGGATACAGCAGAATATTAGACCAGCAGTTCATTTCATTCAGTTCAAAAATATTGAAAACCATTTTCTAGAATAGCAATTTTCCCTTATATGAGAGGTCAGACATTGAAAGCTAAATTCTTTAAAGTTGATTTCCTAGACTTGAAATTCAGTATGAATGTTCAGAAGGGATTGAAAAAGGACGCAACAGATTATTACACCAGCTTTTCACTTCATTGAGTTAAAAAAAATATGAAGACTATTGTCTAAAATAGCCATTATTGCCCAATAGAGGTGAAAGATTTTAAAAGCTAAATTCTTTAAGATTGATTTCCTAGACTTGAAAAATCAGTAAGAGTGTTCAGAAGGTATTGAGAAAAATATACAAGAGAATATTAGACCAGCAATTAATTTCATTTTGTTCAAAAAATTCAAAACAATTGTCAAAAATAGCAATTTTTCCCTTATATGAGATGTCAGACATTGAAAGCTAAATTCATTAGTATGATTTGCTAGACTTGAAATTCAGTATGAACGTTCAAAAGGGATTAACAAAGGATATAACAGAATATTACACCAGCAGTTCATTTCATTCAGTTCAAAAAATTTGAAGACTTTTGTCTAAAATAGCCATTATTGCCCAATATGAGGTGAAAGATTTTAAAAGCTAAATTCTTTAATATTGATTTCCTAGACTTGAAATTCAGTAAGAATGTTCAGAAGGTATTGACAAAGGATACGACAGAATATTAGACTAGCAATTCATTTCATTTAGTTCAAAAAATTTCAAAACAATTGTCCAAAATAGCAATTTTTCCCTTATATGAGATGTCAGATTTTGAAAGCTAAATTCTTTAATATTGATTTGCTAGACTTGAATTCAGTATGATGTTCAAATGGTATTGACAAAGGATACAACAGTAATATTACGCCAGCAATTCATTTCATTGAGTTCAAAAAGATTTAAAACCAATTGTCCAAAATAGCAATTTTGCCCATATATGAGTGTCGGATTTTGAAAGTAATTCTTTAATATATATTTGCTAGATTTCAAATTCAGCAAGAATGTCAAAGGAATTGACAAAAGCATACAACAGAATATTAGACTAGCAGGTTCATTTCATTCAGGTCAAAAAATTTGAAACCAATTTGTCCAAAATAGCAATTTTTCCCTTAATGTGAGAAGTCAGGTTTTGAAAGCTAAATTCTTTAATATTGATTTGCTGAACTTGAAATTCAGTAAGAATGTTCAAACGAGAACTTGGCAAAGGATAACAGCAGAATAGAGACCAGCAGTTCATTTCATTCAGTTCAAAAATATTGAAAACCATTTTCTAGAATAGCAATTTTTCCCTTATATGAGAGGTCAGACATTGAAAGCTAAATTCTTTAAATTGATTTCCTAGACTTGAAATTCAGTATTAATGTTCAGAAAGGGATGAAAAAGGACGCAACAGATTATTACACCAGCTTTTCACTTCATTGAGTTAAAAAAAATATGAAGACTATTGTCTAAAATAGCCATTATTGCCCAATATGAGGTGAAAGATTTTTAAAAGCTAATCTTTAAGATTGATTTCCTAGACTTGAAAAATCAGTAAGAGTGTTCAGAAGGTAATTGAGAAAAATATACAAAGAATATTAGACCAGCAATTAATTTCATTTTGTTCAAAAAATTTCAAAACAATTGTCAAAAATAGCAATTTTTCCCTTATATGAGATGTCAGACATTGAAAGCTAAATTCATTAGTATTGATTTGCTAGACTTGAAATTCAGTATGAACGTTCAAAAGGGATTAACAAAGGATATAACAGAATATTACACCAGCAGTTCATTTCATTCAGTTCAAAAAATTTGAAGACTTTTGTCTAAAAAGCCATTATTGCCCAATATGAGGTGAAAGATTTTAAAAGCTAAATTCTTTAATATTGATTTCCTAGACTTGAAATCAGTAAGAATGTTCAGAAGGTATTGACAAAGGATACGACAGAATATTAGACTAGCAATTCATTTCATTTAGTTCAAAAAATTTCAAAACAATTGTCCAAAATAGCAATTTTTCCCTTATATGAGATGTCAGATTTTGAAAGCTAAATTCTTTAATATTGATTGCTAGACTTGGAATTCAGTATGAATGTTCAAAAGGTATTGACAAAGGATACAACATAATATTACGCCAGCAATTCATTTCATTGAGTTCAAAAAAATTTAAAACAATTGTCCAAAATAGCAATTTTTCCCGTATATGAGTTGTCGGATTTTGAAAGTTAAATTCTTTAATATATATTTGCTAGATTTCAATTGAGCAAGAATGTTCAAAGGAATTGACAAAGCATACAACAGAATATTAGACCAGCAGGTCATTTCATTCAGGTCAAAAAATTTGAAACCAATTTCCAAAATAGCAATTTTTTCCTTATGTGAGAAGTCAGGTTTTGAAAGCTAAATTTTAATATTGATTTGCTGAACTTGAAATTCAGTAAGAATGTTCAAACGAGATTGGCAAAGGATACAGCAGAATATTAGACCAGCAGTTCATTTCATTCAGTTAAAAATATTGAAACCATTTTCTAGAATAGCAATTTTTCCCTTATATGAGAGGTCAGACATTGAAAGCTAAATTCTTTAAAGTTGATTTCCTAGACTTGAAATTCAGTATGAATGTTCAGAAGGGATTGAAAAAGGACGCAACAGATTATTACAACCAGCTTTTCACTTCATTGAGTTAAAAAAAATATGAAGACTATTGTCTAAAATAGCCATTATTGCCCAATATGAGGTGAAAGATTTTAAAAGCTAAATTCTTTAAGATTGATTTCCTAGACTTGAAAAATCAGTAAGAGTGTTCAGAAGGTATTGAGAAAAATATACAAGAGAATATTAGACCAGCAATTAATTTCATTTTGTTCAAAAATTTCAAAACAATTGTCAAAATAGCAATTTTTCCCTTATATGAGATGTCAGACATTGAAAGCTAAATTCATTAGTATTGATTTGCTAGACTTGAAATTCAGTATGAACGTTCAAAAGGGATAACAAAGGATATAACAGAATATTACACCAGCAGTTCATTTCATTCAGTTCAAAAAATTTGAAGACTTTTGTCTAAAATAGCCATTTATTGCCCAATATGAGGTGAAAGATTTTAAAAGCTAAATTCTTTAATATTGATTTCCTAGACTTGAAATTCAGTAAGAATGTTCAGAAGGTATTGACAAAGGATACGACAGAATATTAGACTAGCAATTCATTTCATTTAGTTCAAAAATTTCAAAACAATTGTCCAAAATAGCAATTTTTCCCTTATATGAGATGCATTTTGAAAGCTAAATTCTTTAATATTGATTTGCTAGACTTGGAATTCAGTATGAATGTTCAAAAGGTATTGACAAAGGATACAACATAATATTACGCCAGCAATTCATTTCATTGAGTTCAAAAAATTTAAAACAATTGTCCAAAATAGCAATTTTTCCCGTATATGAGTTGTCGGATTTTGAAAGTTAAATTCTTTAATATATATTTGCTAGATTTCAAATTGAGCAAGAATGTTCAAAAGGAATTGACAAAGCATACAACAGAATATTAGACCAGCAGGTCATTTCATTCAGGTCAAAAAATTTGAAACCAATTGTCCAAAATAGCAATTTTTTCCCTTATGTGAGAAGTCAGGTTTTGAAAGCTAAATTCTTTAATATTGATTTGCTGAACTTGAAATTCAGTAAGAATGTTCAAACGAGATTGGCAAAGGATACAGCAGAATATTAGACCAGCAGTTCATTTCATTCAGTTCAAAAATATTGAAAACCATTTTCTAGAATAGCAATTTTTCCCTTATATGAGAGGTCAGACATTGAAAGCTAAATTCTTTAAAGTTGATTTCCTAGACTTGAAATTCAGTATTAATGTTCAGAAGGGATTGAAAAAGGACGCAACAGATTATTACACCAGCTTTTCACTTCATTGAGTTAAAAAAAATATGAAGACTATTGTCTAAAATAGCCATTATTGCCCAATATGAGGTGAAAGATTTTAAAAGCTAAATTCTTTAAGATTGATTTCCTAGACTTGAAAAATCAGTAAGAGTGTTCAGAAGGTATTGAGAAAAATATACAAGAGAATATTAGACCAGCAATTAATTTCATTTTGTTCAAAAATTTCAAAACAATTGTCAAAAATAGCAATTTTTCCCTTATATGAGATGTCAGACATATGAAAGCTAAATTCATTAGTATTGATTTGCTAGACTTGAAATTCAGTATGAACGTTCAAAAGGGATTAACAAAGGATATAACAGAATATTACACCAGCAGTTCATTTCATTCAGTTCAAAAAATTTGAAGACTTTTGTCTAAAATAGCCATTATTGCCCAATATGAGGTGAAAGATTTTAAAAGCTAAATTCTTTAATATTGATTTCCTAGACTTGAAATTCAGTAAGAATGTTCAGAAGGTATTGACAAAGGATACGACAGAATATTAGACTAGCAATTCATTTCATTTAGTTCAAAAAATTTCAAAACAATTGTCCAAAATAGCAATTTTTCCTTATATGAGATGTCAGATTTTGAAAGCTAAATTCTTTAATATTGATTTGCTAGACTTGGAATTCAGTATGAATGTTCAAAAGGTATTGACAAAGGATACAACATAATATTACGCCAGCAATTCATTTCATTGAGTTCAAAAAAATTTAAAACAATTGTCCAAAATAGCAATTTTTCCCGTATATGAGTTGTCGGATTTTGAAAGTTAAATTCTTTAATATATATTTGCTAGATTTCAAATTGAGCAAGAATGTTCAAAAGGAATTGACAAAGCATACAACAGAATATTAGACCAGCAGGTCATTTCATTCAGGTCAAAAAATTTGAAACCAATTGTCCAAAATAGCAATTTTTTCCCTTATGTGAGAAGTCAGGTTTTGAAAGCTAAATTCTTTAATATTGATTTGCTGAACTTGAAATTCAGTAAGAATGTTCAAACGAGATTGGCAAAGGATACAGCAGAATATTAGACCAGCAGTTCATTTCATTCAGTTCAAAAATATTGAAAACCATTTTCTAGAATAGCAATTTTTCCCTTATATGAGAGGTCAGACATTGAAAGCTAAATTCTTTAAAGTTGATTTCCTAGACTTGAAATTCAGTATTAATGTTCAGAAGGGATTGAAAAAGGACGCAACAGATTATTACACCAGCTTTTCACTTCATTGAGTTAAAAAAAATATGAAGACTATTGTCTAAAATAGCCATTATTGCCCAATATGAGGTGAAAGATTTTAAAAGCTAAATTCTTTAAGATTGATTTCCTAGACTTGAAAAATCAGTAAGAGTGTTCAGAAGGTATTGAGAAAAATATACAAGAGAATATTAGACCAGCAATTAATTTCATTTTGTTCAAAAAATTTCAAAACAATTGTCAAAAATAGCAATTTTTCCCTTATATGAGATGTCAGACATTGAAAGCTAAATTCATTAGTATTGATTTGCTAGACTTGAAATTCAGTATGAACGTTCAAAAGGGATTAACAAAGGATATAACAGAATATTACACCAGCAGTTCATTTCATTCAGTTCAAAAAATTTGAAGACTTTTGTCTAAAATAGCCACCCTTACGAAAATATTCTATAGAATATTCTATTGAAATATTCTATAGAATATCCTATAGAATATTCTAAAAGATTTTGGCACTAATTCTATAGGATATTCTATAGGATATTCTATGGAACATTCAATAGAAGATTCTATAGAAGATTCTATAGAAGATTCTATAGAAGATGCTATAGAAGATTCTATAGAAGATCCTATAGAAGATTCTATAGAAGATCCTATAGAAGATTCTATAGAAGATGCTATAGAAGATGCTATAGAATGCTATAGGATATGCTACATACAGTAGCATATTCTACAGAACATGCAATTGCAATATTACTTAATTAAGATGTGCTATTCACTCTTCTGTGCAATATTACCAATATATTATGTCTAGCCATGAGAAAACATCAAAAATCACTTCAAGAATAAAAAGATATATATATTAGAAATATTGGCATATATGTATCAGTACGTCAAAAGTTGTGCAACATTGAATACTTTTGTTTGTAATGTATTTTGGTAATATTAATTATTGTCTATTATTCTATATGTTGGATATTTTTAAAGTGTTTGTCTGACCAGTAGCTCAGTTCATTATTTTTCGCAGGACTTCTTTTTAGCATTTTCTTAGCATTACTTGTCACACTTCAGATGCAGGACAACCATATCTTTTTGAAGTATACTCTACATTAAGGAATATGATTGAAAAATTATTTAAAAATGCAGGACTTGTCTTACCATGCTGTGAGTGATGAAATAGTATACAATATATATTTAGCTAACTGAAATAAGTTATCAGCTTACCACATATGCCATTGACTTTTTCCTTTTCAAGTTGTGGCTTGGCATCCTTCTCCTTTAATGCATTGGAGATCTTTCCTGTCATGGAGTGTGTGGACAGAACCTCCCGGCTCCACAAATACCCATAATATTGAGTACACAAAATCCTTTAAAATTAATTGCCTTTTCCTTTTAAAACCTTCTGTTGAGTCTTTGTTATTGAGACACTGGGACATAAGGGCACCTACAAATATAATTATACCATTTTGACCTTTGGTTTATAGTATGATGTTTGGACATAAGCAAATCTGCAAATTTAATAGTAAATGCAAAATTAAACACTTGAGACATTATATTCACTCTTAGAATGATATATTAAAAATTAAGTATTCTATATACAATATAAAGGGTATAGAGAATATTTGTTAATTGCCTGCACAAACATATAGGCTATAGCATATAACTACAAACACACTCACCACTTAATTCCAATACTTTAGCTTCACATGTTATTGTTGAAATTGTAGATGGGTCAATGGAATTTCAGAAATTTCTGATGGCCTTGACACAATTTCTTTCTCACGATCCTAGTCTATAGTCATGTACCATTCACAAAATTATCCGAATCTTCTGATTCTTCTCACATAATCCAGCGCGTTTCACCAACCTTCTATACTCCTCATCGACAAATTCAAGTACTGCGTATTTTATGTTCAAATACGAAAGAAAAACCCGCTAAATTCTACCAGTATCAGTTATAAACCGTTGAACGAATGACAAAGACGCGCTCACAATTTGAAAATAATGCGTTATGCGTGTCAGTTACACAAGTCCCACATAACTTTGCGGCCTTGTTTGGGCAAAACGCCCGCCATCTAACCTGCGAACAGGCATATTATGAAACAGATATGTCTAAAATACTTGTGATTTGTCCTTACAAAACGAATGATTTTTGCGGAAAATTTTAACATTAAGATTTAAAAAGTATGTCGAGAGGACCTCACACAAAATACGAATATGATGCTATTCAACTTTTGTGTTTCTAGACAGATGAAAACACATTTCTCGACCAATATCAATCGTGTACTAAAATTGCTATAATTTTAAATTGCCTTAATTATTACATAAAGTCACATTCTGTATAACATTTTATAGATTATTGTGTACAGCATGTTCTATAGAATATATTATTCGATATTCAATGTGAATTTATGTACAATAGAATATTCTATAGGATCTGTAAATTCTATAGAATATGGCAATGGAATATGCTATAGGATAAGAAGTCCTATAGAATATTTTATAGGATCTGTAAATTCTATAGAATATGCCAATGGAATATTCTATAGGATAAGAAGTCCTATAGAATATTCTATAGGATTTAGAATATGCTATAGCATATTCTATAGGATTCTATAGAACATTTTCGTAAGGGCATTATTGCCCAATATGAGGTGAAAGATTTTAAAAGCTAAATTCTTTAATATTGATTTCCTAGACTTGAAATTCAGTAAGAATGTTCAGAAGGTATTGACAAAGGATACGACAGAATATTAGACTAGCAATTCATTTCATTTAGTTCAAAAAATTTCAAAACAATTGTCCAAAATAGCAATTTTTCCCTTATATGAGATGTCAGATTTTGAAAGCTAAATTCTTTAATATTGATTTGCTAGACTTGGAATTCAGTATGAATGTTCAAAAGGTATTGACAAAGGATACAACATAATATTACGCCAGCAATTCATTTCATTGAGTTCAAAAAAATTTAAAACAATTGTCCAAAATAGCAATTTTTCCCGTATATGAGTTGTCGGATTTTGAAAGTTAAATTCTTTAATATATATTTGCTAGATTTCAAATTGAGCAAGAATGTTCAAAAGGAATTGACAAAGCATACAACAGAATATTAGACCAGCAGGTCATTTCATTCAGGTCAAAAAATTTGAAACCAATTGTCCAAAATAGCAATTTTTTCCCTTATGTGAGAAGTCAGGTTTTGAAAGCTAAATTCTTTAATATTGATTTGCTGAACTTGAAATTCAGTAAGAATGTTCAAACGAGATTGGCAAAGGATACAGCAGAATATTAGACCAGCAGTTCATTTCATTCAGTTCAAAAATATTGAAAACCATTTTCTAGAATAGCAATTTTTCCCTTATATGAGAGGTCAGACATTGAAAGCTAAATTCTTTAAAGTTGATTTCCTAGACTTGAAATTCAGTATGAATGTTCAGAAGGGATTGAAAAAGGACGCAACAGATTATTACACCAGCTTTTCACTTCATTGAGTTAAAAAAAATTCAAAAAGAGTGTCCAAAACAGCAATTTTTCCCTTATATGAAGTGTCAGATTTTGAAAGTTAAATTTATTACACCAGCAGTTTATTTCATTCAGGTCAAAAAATTTGAAACCAATTGTCCAAAATAGCAATTTTTCCCTTATATGAGATGTCAGATCATAGGCAGCCCAGACTTTGACTTGCGCCTGTGCTACTCGCACGTGTGTCGCGCCTAGGTTGTTTACTTCGTCTATATATCATGACAAGGTATTAAAGAGTTTATCAAAATATGACAGATATACCTTCGTAAATGTATAATTATTTAAAAAAATACTCAAAGATATGCCACAAAAACTACAACCTAATCATTACCTATGATTAAACTACATTATCCTGCAGTTTCCGTGTTTTTAAACAACATGTAAAGCCTTCAAATCAATGAAATAAAACAGGAATTCATATGGAATTTTGAGAAAACTATCCGACGGTCACTCCGCCTAAGGAAACGTCATCTTTTTTGAGATACTAACTAAAAGCTAATTTGGCTTACCTGCAGGACCACCAATGAGAACCAATGAGCTTTTAGTTAATATCTGAAAAAGATGACGTTTCCTTTGGCGGAGTGACCCTCGGATAGTTTTCTCAAAATTCCGTATGAATTCCTGTTTTATTTCGCTAATTTGAAGGCTTTTATGTTGTTTAAAAACACGGAAACTGCAGGATAATGTAGTTAAATCATCGGTAATTATTAGGTTGTAGTTTTTGTGGCGTTTCTTTAAGTATTTTTTTAGATAATTATACATTTACGAAGGTATATCTGTCATATTTTGATAAACTCTTTCCTACCTTGTCATAATATATAGACGAAGTAAACAACATAAGCGCAACACACGCGCGAGTATCACAGGCGCAAGTCAAAGTCTGGGCTGCCTATGGCCAGATTTTAAAATATAAACTCTTTCATATTGATTTTCTGAACTTGAAATTCAGTAAGAATTTCCAGAAGAGATTGGAAAAGGATACAACAGAATATTAGACCAGCAGTTCATTTCATTTAGTCCAAAATAGCACTTTTTCTCTTATATGAGATATCATTTTGAAAGCTAAATTCTTTAATATCGATTTGCTGAACTTGAAATTAAACAAGAATGTTCAAAAGGGATTGGCAAAGGATACAACAGAATATTAGACCAGCAGTTCATTTTTATCAGGCCAAAAAATTTGAAACCATTTGTCTAAAATAGCAATTTTTCCCTTATATGAGATGTGAGATTTTAAAATATAAATTCTTTAATATATATTTGCTAGATTTGAAATTGAGCAAGATTGTTCAGAAAGGGTTGACAAAGCATACAACAGAATATTAGACCAGCAGTTCATTTCATTCAGGTCAAAAAATTTGAAACCATTTCTCTAAAATAGCAATTTTCACCTTTTATGAGATGTCAGGTTTTGAAAGCTAAATTCTTTAATATTGATTTCCTGCACTTGAAATTCAGTAGGAATGTTCAAAAGAGATTGACAAAGGATACAACAGAATATTATCCCAGCAATTCATTTCATTGAGTTCAAAAAATTCGAAACAATTGTCCGAAATAGCAATTTTACCCTTATATGAGGTGTCAGATTTTGAAAGTTAAATTCTTTAATATTGATTTCCTAGACTTGAAATTAAATGTGAATGTTCAAAAGAGATTGACAAAGGATATAACAGAATATTACACCAGCAGTTCATTTCATTTAGTTCAAAAGATGTGAAAACCATTGTTCGAAATAGCAATTTTTCGCTTATATGAGGTGTCAGATTTTGAAAGCAAAATTTTTAATATTTTTTAGCTGAACTTGAAATTCAGAACGAATGCTCAGAAAGGATAGACAAAGGATACAACAGGATATTAGACCAGTAATTCATTTCATTCAGTTCAAAAAATTTGAAAACCATTGTTTAAAATAGCCATTATTGCCAAATATGAGGTGAAAGATTTTAAAAGCTAAATTCTTTAATATTGATTTCCTAGACTTGAAATTCGGTAAGAATGTTTAGAAGGTATTGACAAGGGATACAAAGAATATTAGACCAGCAATTCATTTCATTTAGTTCAACAAATTTCAAACCAAGTTTCCAAAATAGCAATTTTTCCCTTATATGAGATGTCAGATATTGAAAGCTAAATTCTGTAATAATGATTCGCTACACTTGAAATTAAGTATGAATTTTCAAAAGGGATTGACAAAGGATATAACAGAATATTACACCAGCAGTTCATTTCATGCAGTTCAAAAAATTTGAAGACTATTGTTTAAAATAGCCATTATTGCCCAATATGAGGTGAAAGATTTTAAAAGTTAAATTTTTTAATATTGATTTCCTAGATTTGAAATTTTGTAAGAATGTTCAGAAGGTATTGACGAAGGATACAACAGAATATTAGACCAGCAATTCTTTTCATTTAGTTCAAAAAATTTCAAACCAAGTGTCCAAATTAAATAGCAATTTTTCCCTTATATGAGATGTCAGATGTTAAGTCATAAACATATTGCGTAATACAACATGACGTAAGTGTCATGTGATCATCTCCCACATGTTGTTGTTCTTGTTCTAACGCCATTGCTTGTAAGACAAAAGATGTTATAATAAAGATTTGGGATATCAATCCGACTTATAGTTTATCCATCGTCATGACTAATATGCTAACAGGTTATGGGCCCAGTGCCAGATTGATTTTCGACGGTGATGAGAAGAAATTCGAATTATGGGAAGTTAAATTTCTCGGCTATTTACGCTTGAAGAAACTCGACACAATATTCACACCACTCGCAGAAGATGCAAACGAAGCAGCAGTAGCAACCGATGCTACCAAGAATGCTGACGCATTCGCAGAATTAATACAATGCTTGGATGATAGGAGCCTAACACTTATCATTCGAGAAGCAGCAAACGACGGAAGAAAAGCGTTGAATATACTACGCGAGCATTATCGATCACAGAGAAAACCACGAATTATCACGCTATACACTGAACTGACCTCTTTAAAAATGACGGGAGACGAAAACGTAACTGACTATGTTCTGAGGGCAGAAACAGCTGCTACTTCGCTTAAAACAGCAGGAGAGACTTTCAGCGATAGTTTGTTAATCGCTATGATTTTAAAAGGACTCCCTCAAACACGTTTTAAGTCGTTTTCGACCGTCGTCACCCAAAAGGACCAAGAAATGTCGTTCGGGGAGTTCAAAGTCGCGCTGAGAAGTTTCGAAGAAACAGAAAAGCTGTCTACCGAGACGAACAAGGAAGATTCTGTTATGAAAGTTAAGATCGTAAGTTACGGGTGTGGAAAACCTGGCCACAAAGTTTCCGAATGACGCAGGTTAAAGTCAAAGAAGCCCGAGACGAAATGGTGCGAGGTATGCAAGAACCACACACATCAGACAGAAAAATGTCGCAAGAAGAACCACAGTGCAAATAATGTAAGTGATAATAATAAAGAAGATGACGAGCATGAAGATGAACATTCCTTTATATTTAAAGTTGGTATCAGTAATCCAACAACTGACACTAGTATTGATGGTCTGCTTGTAGATTGTGGAGCGACCACACATACCTTGCATGATATTAGTAAGTTTATAAAGTTTGATAAGCACTTTAACCCTAATAACCACTATATTGAGCTTGCTGATGGTAGTAGGTCCAACAATGTAGCTTTGAAGAGAGGCGATGCATGTGTTCAACTCTGTGATGTTAATGGTAATTTCCACCAGGCAATTCTTTCCAATACCTTATATGTACCTTCATATAAACAAAACATTTTCTCTGTCCAGGCTGCTACAAGTAAAGGTGCTTCTGTTTGTTTTTCATCAAATGATGCAAAGCTCATCTACCCAAATGGGACTGAGTTTAAGATAGAAAAGAGTGGCAAATTGTATTTAAACAAGATAGTTTCTTCCAGCATGTCGAAACAAAATAGTAAAACAAAGTCTCTGAAGGAATGGCATGGATGAGATAATGGGTTATTGCAACTTGAAGGATGTTGTGGCTTTGGAAGGTGTGGTAGATGGGATGAAGGTTGTTGATAAGGATGAATTTGATTTGTGATGTCTGTGTGAGGGGAAAAATGACTGAAACAAGGAAGAGAGAACCTGATAGGCGAGCAGATAAGGCTTTAGAGTTAGTAAACTGTGACCTTGCAGGTCCAATACAACCTGAAACAAAGGAAGGTTTTAAGTACGCTATTTCATTCACTGATGATTTTTCAGGTGTGATGATGATTTATTTTATTAGACAAAAGAGTGATACTTTTAAAGCCACCGAAAAATTTTTAGCAGACACAGCTCCATATGGTAAAGTAAAGCGCTTAAGAAGTGATAATGGCACTGAATTCACATCAGAACCTTTTCAAAATCTACTTTTGAAGCATAAAATTAAACATGAAAAATCAGCACCGTACTCACCCCACCAAAATGGGACAGCAGAGAGGGGGTGGAGATCGATCTTTGAAATGGCTAGGTGCTTACTTATTCAAGCTGTTTTGCCCAAGAGCCTTTGGTCATATGCGTGCATGTGTTCAGTATACATAAGAAATAGGTGCTATAACTATAGACTTAGCAAGACCCCCTATGAAGCATTCACTGGACATAAACCCAACTTAAAACATATGCATGTTTTTGGCACCGTATGTTTTGCCTATGTACAAGAGAAGAAAAAGTTAGATGATAGAGCACAAAAAGGAATCTTTCTAGGTTACGATAAAGGGAGCCCTGCCTACCTTATCTATTACCCCAACTTAGGCATAGTTAAGAGGTCTCGCTGTGTACGTTTTACAGACAAGTTTGAGAAAGATCAAATTAAGTAGAACACATTCCAATTCTATCTCGGGATGTTCCCTGCCAAACTGAACCCCAAACAGTGGGGGGAGAGAAACAAGAGATGACTAGTGGCTCAATTAATGAACCAGATGGGGGAATGCAGGAGGTACCAGTTAGTGTTCCCAACCCTAGCGCCATCTTAAAACAAAATGATGATGTTCAATTCAGATACCCCACTCGAGCAAGGGAAAAACCAAATTATCTAGGTTATGAAGATAAGAATAGCGCCCAAGGAAATGATAATGTAAGCTTCACAACCGACTTTTGTTATAATTTATCAAATGTCCCAAATACATACCAACAAGCAATTTCTTCACCTGAATCATCTAAATGGCAGCAGGCCATGGAGGAAGAAATGCAGGCACTTAAAGATAATGACACTTTTGAACTTACTTCTCTGCCCGAAGGCAGAAAAGCAGTGGGAGGACGATGGGTTTTTGCCCTTAAAAGGGGACCAAATGCCGAAGAGAAATATAAAGCTCGTTTTGTAGCTAAGGGCTATTCCCAGGTACCCATATAGACTATCATGAAACGTTTTCCCCCACAGCGCAGTTAACATCAATCAGAATCTTAATGCAATTAGCTGCGCAATATAATCTCACAGTCCATCAAATGGATGTAAAATCTGCATATTTGAACGCGCCGATCGATTGCGAATTATTCGTAGAGCAACCTGAAGGTTTTAACATAACAGATAAAGATGGCAAACATTTAGTATACAAGCTTAAGAAATCATTATATGGCTTAAAACAGAGCGGTCGCAACTGGAACTGTGTACTTCACACCTATCTAGTAACTGCAGGATTTAAGCAATCGCAGGCAGACTATTGTGTGTATACAAGCATCACAGATAATTCCATGACAGTTATTGTTATTTGGGTTGATGACTTGATTATAGCGTCAAGTTGTATGGATACACTGTTGAGTGTAAAGATGAATCTCGCTGCGAGATTCAAAATGAAAGATTTGGGAGTGTTGGCATGGTTTTTGGGTTTAGAGTTCAGTTGTCAGGAAGGTGTGATCATGATTAACCAGTCAGAATTTATTAAGAGGGTGTTAAAGAGAATCAACATGGAAAACTGTAAACCTAGGGCTACGCCATGTGAATTGAGTTCCAACAAGGTTAGTGAAGATAAATCAGAGCCAGCTGATGTTAGACTGTATAGAGAGATTGTAGGGAGTTTAGTATACATCATGACATCCACCAGACCAGATTTATGTTAGTGTCACAAAACTCTCACAACATTTAGCCAAACCAACCATTATGCACCTAAACGCAGCCAAGCATGTATTAAGATACTTAAAAGGAACGATCGATAAGAACTTGGTCTTCAGGAAGTCTAAAGATCCCTTAAGTCTTTCTGGTTTCTGCGATGCAGATTGGGGTGCTTCCGACGATAGACGCAGTATTACTGGGTACGGCTTCAGACTCTCAAAAGATGGTCCCCTGATTTCATGGAAAAGTAGGAAACAACCTACTGTTGCCTTATCGACGTGCGAAGCAGAGTATATGTCTCTCGCAACCGCTTTCCAAGAGGCTAAATTTCTTTCTCTGTTGTTGCAAACCATCTTAGAAGCCTCCAGAAATGTGTTTACTTCTGTCACTTTGTATTGTGATAACCAAGGAGCAATAGCTCTAGCTAAAAATCCTGTACAGCACCAAAGATGTAAACATATTGATATCAAATACCACTTTGTAAGATCTGAAGTGCAGAGTAAATTCCTGCATATAATTTATGTAACATCAAATGACAATGTAGCAGACATATTTACCAAGCCGGTTAACGGCTCTAGAATGAAAACATTTGACCCACTTGTGTTTGGAAAGTAGAGAAAGAAGAAGAAAAAAAAAAAAAAAAAAAAAAATAGTTGTACTTAGTTATTATAGTTCTGTAATAACAGTATAGTAGAAAACAAAAGAATAGTTGTACTTAGTTATTATAGTTTTGTAATAACAGTATAGTAGAAAACAAAAGAATAGTTGTATTTAGTTAACATCACTTTCTATGTTTAAGTGGGAGTGTTAAGTCATAAACATATCGCGTAATACAACATGACGTAAGTGTCATGTGATCATCTCCCACATGTTGTTGTTCTTGCTCTAACGCCATTGCTTGTAAGACAAAAGATGTTATAATAAAGATTTGGGATATCAATCCGACTTATAGTTTATCCATCGTCATGACTAATATGCTAACATCAGATATTGAAAGCTAAATTCTGTAATAATGATTCGCTACATTTGAAATTCAGTATGAATTTTCAAAAGGGATTGACAAAGGATATAACAGAATATTACACCAGCAGTTCATTTCATGCAGTTCAAAAAATTTGAAGACTATTGTGTAAAATAGCCATTATTGCCCAATATGAGGTGAAAGATTTTAAAGTTAAATTTTTAATATTGATTTCTAGATTGAAATTTGTAAGAATGTTCAGAAGGATTGGACGAAGATACAACAGAATATTAGACCAGCAATTCATTTCATTTAGTTCAAAAAATTTCAAAACAATTGTCCAAAAAGCAATTTTTTCCCTTATGTGAGAAGTCAGGTTTTGAAAGCTAAATTCTTTAATATTGATTTGCCAGACTTGAAATTCAGTATGAATGTTCAAACGGGATTGACAAAGGATACAACAGAATATTACACCAGCAATTCACTTTATTGAGTTAAAAAAATTCAAAACATTTGTCCAAAATTGGAATTTTTCCCTTAGATGAGGTGTCAGATTTTGAAAGTTAAATTAGTTTGATACAACAGAATATTAACCAGCAGTTAATTTCAATCAGGTCAAAAAATTTGAAACCAATGTCCAAGACGCAATTTTTCCCTTATATGAGATGTCAGATTTTGAAAGCTAAATCTTTAATATTGATTTGCTGAACTTGAAATTCAGTAAGAATGTTCAGAAGAGATTGGCAAAAGATACAACAGAATATTAGACTAGCAGTTCATTTCATTCAGTTCAAAAAATTTGAAAACAATTGTCCAAAAAAGCAATTTTTCCCTTATATGAGATGTCGGACATTGAAAGCTAAATTCTTTAATATTGATTTGCTAGACTTGAAATTCAGTATGAATGTTCAAACGGGATTGACAAAGGATACAACAGAATATTACACCAGCAATTCACTTCATTGAATTGGTTCAAAAAAAATTTAAAACAATTGTCCAAAATTGGAATTTTTCCCTTAGATGAGGTGTCAGATTTTGAAAGTTAAATTAGTTTGATACAACAGAATATTAGACCAGCAGTTAATTTCAATCAGGTCAAAAAATTTGAAACCAATTGTCCAAGACAGCAATTTTTCTCTTATATGAGATGTCAGATTTTGAAAGCTAAATTCTTTAATATTGTTTTGCAAAGACTTCAAATTCAGTATGAATGTTCAAAAGGGATTGACAAAGGATACACACGCCTGGCATTTTTGCATGCGAAAATGGTCGTTTCGCCATTCATTATGACCTGCGGTTTTCTCCTAAAATGTATCCAATATGTTCATGCAATATGAAGTATCTTCGCTCAGCATAGTTGATTAGGCAATATGGTTGCTGTACCAAGCGGGAATTTAAGTGTGGAAGAAGTATTGACTCGTGTTTTGAATGATGAGTCAACTACAGTTGTGCAACAGCCGCCAGATAGTTTTGAAAAACTAAAAGAGGCATTGGATGAGTTGGCTCGGGCAAAATGCTGCGATAACGTGGCTTTTTTTGTCGATACTTGCACGAAGCAAGTTTAAAAAGTTTTGCATGGCAGTTTTGAAGAAAACACGCAATTAAGGCTGCTAAATAAGCCGATAAATCCTGCACCAGTATTACAAAGGGAAGCTCGACTGTGGTTTGCAACAATTCGCCGCTGAATTGGGGGAAGAAGACGAATTGGAAACCCATACAATGTGGAGATAGATCGGGACATTCCATTGGAAATTTTTTCGGTGATTGTCAGAATAGTGCGGCGGTTGGACGGTTTTTTGGAGCCTTTCTGTTTTCACCGTGGGAATAACAAGGCCATTGTTCTTTCTTTTGTATCAATGCGTCTGGTTCATGAGTTGTTTGTTTTTTTATCTGGGTACTCTGAAGATGTTGTGGTTGGTTACTTTAAGCGAGGTTTCACAGGAGCGAGAAAGGGGCATACTGCAGCAGTCATTGTCAGCGAGGTGAAAGACTTTGCGTTAATCTTCAAGAAAAGATCTGGAAAGCTAGTCATCGGATTTAACTATGGAGAGTGGAATGTAAACGGATTCCCTCAACATGTCTGTTAATATTAAATATCATTTTTAATTTTAACCCATTAAGCGGCAAAGCTTCCCCATTGACAAATAATGTTGTCTGGCATTAGACAAGTAGAAAAAAGTAGGGACCTTGCAGCTCAATGGGTTAACATAGTCAATTTGATTTTAACAGTTGTAAAGATGTATTGCTCTATGTAATTGATTGTCATATATTATACATGCAATGACTCTTTACAGCTGTTACAAGGTTATAAAATAGTTATAAGTATATTAACAGGCAATTTTTTATTACCTAAGGCCTGTTTCAAATGTTTAATTTTCGTCGTGTTGAAGAAATTAGGACAACAGATAATAAGACGATAAACCTCATTAAGCTTCATTATCTATTGTTTGAATTGTATTCGATGCGACCAATTTTGACATACAGGTGTGAAACAGGCCTAAAACTGGGCATTGATACAGAATCATGCATATTTGTACCACTATCTCAAACATAAACATGTATGTGGAGCAATTACTGCATGTACTGTGGCAATGTTCAGCAGGCAATAGACATTTCATTACTTAACATGATTCTCTGATGACTAGTTTTCCAGATAAGAAAAGCAATCAAAATAGCAAAAAACCAGATAGCAAAAGCAAAGTACCCAGATATCAAAGAAAACAACTCGATTATTTTCTTGAAATCATTTTAGGCAAAGTAAATCTAAAATATGCCACCCCCGCAATTCAGATTAACTATGGAGCTTCCCTTTGCAATATTGGTGTTGTGTTAGCAGCTTGACTTAGGAAAGTCAGTCTGCAAATTAGGAAAAAACATTGTCTTCATGACAACTTTGGGCATGGATTTCTAAATTCAAACACTTATTACATGCTCTATGATTTACTAATATTAACTAATTAGCCAATCATAGAGTGTGTATTAATGAGCACATGGGCAAGAACCAGTCATGTTCAAATATAGAAATCCATGCAAATCAACAGATGGTATAATTACCAATCCTTATACGCAAAAACTGGAGTATCTGGAGAAAACCTGGTATGGAGTATCTGGAGAAAACCTGATACATCACTTGTAACCAATCCTATCATTTTGTTCAAGTTGTGCTCTGTTCTCAATACATGTGTCACAAAGTGACAGCAATAGTCAGCTTGGGAAACTGTTTAGCATTAATTCAAGCTAATCATATCGACTCATATCCATGGAGTAATGAGATGAAACATAAGCCTTGTATTTGGCCAGAAAAAATTCACACACATTTGGGTTGTTTTTTCTTGTTTTTTTTCACTCATACAACACAAGTTTACTGTCCTAACATCATATTTAATATAAATATATTTTATAGTGTTGATTGTCCAGTAAATGCAAGTTCCATTGCTAAATTACTTGATGTACTTTTTAGAAAATATTATAATATACGAGTTAACCAATTATGAGAACATACATACAATGGACTTTTTATCATAATCTTTCTAATAGAAAAAAAATTATAATAACGAATAGTTGTATTAACATAACTACATGTTGTATATTAACTAATGATACCTATGTTTACTAAAAAGCTGAAATACTTATGCATGCATGCTATAACTAAGTATGTTTTACAGAGTGAGGATAGCAGCATGCAATAGTAAATATAGCATAGAGTATCAGTGCAGTTTGTTCAGTTAATATTTACTAACAAAATTGATTAGCAAAACAAAACTTGGCTTTGCATTATTTATATAATAAACTTGGTAGCTACAATCTAATACTTGAGAAATCAAGGCAGATTTATTAGATCACTTGTGATAAATCCATAGAAATAATATATTTATGGTTAAATCTTACTGGCTATACTAGTACAACAGAAGACCTGTCTACACGTGGAGCTTGATTTTGTTATGTACTATGTAAATTAGTAGACTACATGTATATTTGTCACCATTGGACTGCCTTCAAGTCTGCTTTCAGTCTTGGAGTAGACTGTTAGCATAGAATCTATTGAATGAGGGATTATTGCAAAAACGAAACTCAAATTGTTCAAAACATGCACGTTCGAACTTTCGTTCTTATTTTTTTCAGCACGAGTTTGGTCAATTTCCGATTCATGCCACAGGTTGTTTCAAACAGTATAGCTGTGTGTATTTAATATACAGTAGGAGGCAAAAGTTTGAGTCCAGTGACTGTATTTCTTTGTTTCAGCAGCATATATTAATATTCTACAGAAAACCTTACTGATAAGTGAACTAGAAAAAAGTAAACAAGTAAACAGAAAAATACATGCTGTACAACAACTATGAGATGTTATGATATTCATTTTTACGTATTTTAATGTGCAAACATGCATTTACATGTCATTGCTTAGTTCCCTCTTTTTTGCTCTTGAAATGACCTTTATTCTTGCTCGCATAGATTCCATAGGTTTTTTAATGTCACACGTTCAATACCTTGCCAGCATTCGTTGACCACTTGCCTCAAGTCAGCCTGGCTGGCGGGTCTGTGCCTCGCCCTCTTCCGGTTAAAACGGTTCTACAAGTGCTCCATAGGTTTTAGATCTGGAATATGAGGTGGAAAGCCATGACAACGAGATCACCAGAATGAGTTTGCTTCTAACGATTTCTGGCACATAGAAGATGTGCATGTGCTTAGGGTGATTATCATGTAGTTAGACGTGCGATCATCTTTGTACCAGATGAAATTCCATGTCCTTGAAGAATTGGATGATACTTTTCTTTAATTAGGATCCTATTATATCTTTCAATATTGCCAAACCGAGCATGACCAAAGCAGCTAAAAGTTTGCTTGAGTAGGATTTAGTTTCTTCGAACCTCTCCAAGGTTAGTTGCATACCACCTTTTTAAATTCTCACTTCTTCTGCGATCTTACGAGGAAAGAATCCTTCAATACTTAATGGAACTATTTGTCCTTGTGCACCATCACTTTGCCCTTTTTCCTACCCATCTTGGGCAGTGTAAAGGAATGAGAACTTTATTTTGTTATAATTTAGATCATTAGGACCAAAACAGTGTGCAATTAATATAGTTTACAGTACTGAAACACTAGCACGCATGTCTTAACTCCAATACGCTGCCAGGATTTAATACTGGAATTCTACAACGACTGGACTCAAACTTTTGCCTCCTACTGTATGACTAGTACAGTTGAGCGGTCCATCCACTAAAATCAAGCACTCTTATTGGTTCCTGAGCAGTCGGTAACCAAGAGTACGGACAGGCCAGGTTTACCAGAAATCAAGGTTTCTCTTAATGGTTTTTAGTCATATAATAAATAGTTATTGTCTGAGCTTGTTTGGTCTGTACAGGAGGATACTGGTCTGGTAGTATCCTTCTAGTCTAGTTCAGACCTCTCGTTCTCTCAATAAGATATTGTATATAAAATCGACATCTACTGGTTCATGCACATACTTACCTGACCGTATACCACACACCATACTTACCTTCCCCTACAAGATGACATCCTGACATGACACAAAACGAAGAACTCAACAGAAGACGAGTGTAACTATACTATCATGGCCGAGGCGGGTTCTATGATGGCCGGCTAACGGGGAAAAGGCCGTACACTATGCCACAGACCAGCTATTTACCTGCATCTCCAAGCATTTGACAAACAGATGTAATTATCACTTACTGAGACCGAGGGAAAAGAATAGTTTTGTAGATCCAAGACGGTCGTTGCTGATCGGGGTAACACCGAGGGCAACAATATCGGTCTTGCAAACTTACAAAGAAACTAACAAATGTTTTGTTGACTTGTTGCTTTGTTATTGTTAGGGCAATGCAATAAAAATGACGTTTTGTGGCTCGGCCCGTGATACGGTTTGTCTAATCACGATTCTTATCATGCGTATGTATTTGAATAAATGCGTGTAAAGATATCACATTTTAAACTTCGTCATCAACTGATGAACAGAAAGAGTAGTGTCAGCAATCGCATTCATACGCCAGGATGGGAATCGTATACGACTAATCGCATCGTGTAAATGGGCCTAAAAGGTATTAAGTACTGGATTAAATCAAAGAAGCGACTTACATATATCGATGCTTTTCTTTACCTTTTCTCTTAGTTCATGAGGATAAAATCTACAACAGTAGGCCTACTCTGGGTCCTAAAGTTGCCTAAAGTCGCCTTAAATCGCCTAAAGTCGCCTTAAATCGCCTAAAGTCGCCTTAAATCGCCTAAAGTCGTCTTAAATCGCCTAAAGTTGCCAAATGTTGAAGGTCATTTTTGCACAAATTCTCTTAAGTCGCCCTAAGTTGCCTAAAGTTATGGTAATTTGCTTGAAGTAAGCAGAAGTGGCTTTGCACTTTATTCTCTCAAGTTACCCTAACCTCTCTAATTTCCTTTAAGCCTGGTTTTCATATGTTGTAATTCATCGGCAATGCTCTACAATCTATTGTTGATGATCAATGAAGTATATAATTTTCTTTGATAGAGAAAGCGTTTTATGCAGCAATGAGTACTGACAAAAGCCATCGCCAATGAATTATGACATATGAAAACCAGGTCTTAAAGATGCATTCCTAACTAGTATAAACTTAAACCAATACAAAGGGGTAAACACCTGCTTGTTTATATAGTAAATGGTAAAAATGAATTTATTTCCTTCAGATTAGATTAGGACTAGATTTAGATTTTGGATTAGGGCTAACCATAATCAACCATAAAACTAATTTAACACCTAATCCTAACCCTGGTGCAAAGAAAATCTCAAGGATACTGACATGGAATTTTAACCCAGAATAAAGGGGAATGAATTGTGCCTATGTGGAAACGCTCCCCAGGCAAATTTATACAAAGGCCCTGCAAAGATAAAGTATTTAGGCTAACAAGAAGAACACTTTGCCAAGGCATCCTACTCTTTTTACAATAAACATAGATCTTTAGAATTTAGATCAAAATCACCCAGCAGTATTTCAATGATTCAATTGTGATACTGTATTTAAATAAAATAGGAGATGTTCAAATTAATGATAAGCTTGTACTGTGAAGTCTATTAATCGTCAACCGTCAAGATAAACCTTGAAACAATGCTTGAAGTCGAATAATGTTTATAGAGCCTGTATGTTTAGAAATACTATATAAAGCGACATTTACTTCGCAAGAAATAAATAACCGAAACCGACCTTTACAACTTGCTTGTCACGCTATGTTTAATTCATAGTTCAGCCATCTATTCTTGGTGTTGCACACGTCCAAATTATGGAAATCATATGAATTTTATGACGAAAACATACAAAATATTGGCCACGATGTACAATCGTCGGTTAAAGGACTTTTCGAACTCATCGCATTAGTGTTTTTACAAAGATACGTGTTGTTCAATTGAAGAAAGGTTGACAAATAAGAGAAATGCCAGTATATTCATCTCTTGTCAAACAAATGTCAAAAAAAAACTTTTAACGTTAATTACAGTGTTGACTCCATCTTGACAACAACGAAATTTAGCGTTCCACTTTCCAGGAAATTTTCATTTTTAAAGAACCAAAAATCTTATGCGAAAATAGACATTTTATTATAATACACCATGTTTTAATTTAGGTAACAAAAAAGGACTAAAAGAATATTCCGAAAATTGCATACTAAATTTAGGAAAATGGTCAAGTTTGGGTGTGAAATATTGTAAAGTGCGGAAAATAAAGCCATGTGAATTGGCAATTCTGTATACTTTTTAGTTGGACTTGTATGTCGAGAGTCTGACATACAGAGTTGTATAGAGGTCAGTGTAATATATTTGTGTGAGATCAATATTATAGCTCAGTGGATCAATATCAATCATACACTGTTTATATAAAATGGCGACTGTATTCAAGTCAGTGGTTCAATTGCAAGTCTTCATTCAAGACGACAGTGTTTAATGATATGGACAACAGTTCTTGTTTGCCATCGTAGGTTAAACCTCAAAAAACAAGCATTCGCTAAAAAGGAGGTCCCGGAAAGATATCACAATGTTAAAATAAAGATAAACAACTTTGCCTCTGGCACAAAATTTGGAGGTCAAATTATTTTAATACAAACGAAGAAAAGCAAGTTGGATGAGTCTCTCAAGTTGGATGAGATTGCATCATTTGCTGTAACATTACAAGACTGCATGAAACATTTGAGAGAAACATTTATTGTACTCACTGCAGTTGCAACCTTCTGCGATGCTAGGTATGAATTAATTTTGCTAAACTGTGATTTTTATGTTAATTGACATTGAAATCCCAAAATTCGGAAGTTAAGATGTAGCTTATGGTAGCTTATGAAAGCTAAGCAAATTATAAAATATAGACTATAGCGGAACCATAATTAAACTGTATTTATATTGTAGTTAAAGCTTTGAAAGTTTTTCAAATTAATACCTATTGTATTGATGGATTATTAAAAAAGTCTGGTGCATAATAATGCCTATTTGATGATGAACTGCTACATGAAGTAGAGTTAAGAAAATGCTGGAATGCATGCTATTTTCTTATGTAAAATCCCTCTAAAAGTTGCCTTAAGTTGCCTAAAGTCGCCTTAAGTTGCCTAAAGTCGCCTAAAGTCGCCTTAAGTTGCCTAAAGTCGCCTTAAGTTGCCTAAAAGCGCCTAAAGTCGCCTTAAGTTGCCTAAAGTCGACACTCATTTTTGCACAAATTTCCTTAAGTCGCCTAAAGTCGCCTTAAATTGCATTAAGTTGCACTAAGTCGCAGCGACTTTAGGCAACTTTAGGACCCAGAGTAGGCCTAACAGTCAACTGATGATTCCTTTTGCAATCCACCAATGCAATAGTCAGGGTCTTTGTTGCGCACACGCTTCGGGATATAAGAAATATTACTGCCTGTTGAAGAACTATTAATATTAACTTTAGAACTAGTATAACCATGGGTGGGCAGCCAAATTAAAGAAATAAATTCATGGTGGAAAACTTGTTCCCATCGGTGTGCATTTGCTCTATTTTGACAGTACTTAGATATAGCAATATGCTTTGCTTCCCTGCCCTCCATCGAGTTCAGGCCAAGCCCCAACCCCACGCTTGTCATAAAAGGCTTTGAAATCGGCCAAGTTCGCCTTTCTTTAAGTTCAGCGGTTTTTCCCATTTGTGTTAAATATTTTCAAAATGGCGGCAAATTTGAAAAGGAGCAGAAACGAAGTTTTGGAAGATATTTTGTCTTCCCAGGAAGAGTCTGAACCTGATACTCCTTTGAGTATCAGGCAAAGACTGGAAATTGGTTTGCGGTCAGCGTTGGTTCCAGGCGAAGTTGACGAAAATTTTTTTATATCGTCGGCTATTAATTATTTGGTGCCGCTCTATGACGTGATAGGGATGTCGTGGCAGAGCATAGTCGCGCGGCTTGATTGCTGGCACGTCATCCAATTTCCCCTGGCAGTGTGCTAAAGGACGAGGCAAAGATCTGGTGCCATGATCTTTCTTGGCGCCATGTAAATTCATCATCGAACATTGAACTGTCCGAACAATTATCAAATTTTAAAATGTAATATCTTTGACTATAATTGTAAACGTGTTGTGAAATCCGCTCCAGGATTACTTTTGATATGTGTAATACCTCAAGTTTGTAATTAAATATATGTCATTTTCAAAAAAAAAGATCTGGTTGAGCGCTATTTATCGACGGTTAGCTGGAAGGCGTGGGATGCACAATCCATTTCGCGGCGAAATTGGATGTCGTGGCAGAGCATAGTCGCGCGGCTTGATTGCTGGCACGTCATCCAATTTCCCCTGGCAGTGTGCTAAAGGACGAGGCAAAGATCTGGTTGAGCGCTATTTATCGACGGTTATAGCTGGGAGGCGTGGGATGCGCAATCCATTTTGCGGCGAAATTTCTCGGCACATTCCGTATGCGTTGTTTTCATCATTTGCGCAAGTCGTAAGAGCCATGAATGGTTTTGTCGAGCCTTTCTGTTGCCACAGTAACAACGCGAATGCGGAATTGATTTCCTTCACGTCCATTCGGCTGGTTCAGGAGTTGTTGTCGTTGTTGTCTGGTTTCCCTAGCGAAGAAATCACACACTATTTTAAAAGAAATCTTGCATTTGGTTCTCGAAAGGGACATAATGTTTGGCTAGTTGTATCCGATGAAAAGAGGTTTACTTTCGCGTACAAGATTAAGCAAAGGAAACTTTTAATTTCGTTTAATTTTGGAGAATGGAACTGCCATGGCTTTCCACAACATAATTAACGTTTATGGTAACTTTTTGTTTTGTTATGTTGATGTGCTAACAACATTCTATGTGTATATGTAACAAGCTAATCAGTTTTTTCAGTTGAAGGTATATGTTTACATGTTTCAAATTGTAAAAGATTGAATGTTTGTAAGCACATCAATGGCATGATTCTGAATTATTTACGAAAGTTTATATTGCCGCAAGATTTCTTTTAAAATATTGCTAGGTTATGAAAAACTATGCATGGGGACATTTGTCAACCTTATCAAGAAGAGAAGGAAACCTAATACGGTGTAGCAGCACCTATGAACCTGCCATAAAAAACTCAAATATATAAAAATTGCCTTAATTGTCACATGAGTGACATGATTTTTAGATTTTAGATTTCCTCTGCAAGTCATGCAATAAACAAAAGCCAAATTATTAGTATTTTATCATTAATACTATTTGGGTTGTTGCAATGACTTGCAGAAGAAATCTAAAATCGTGAAAATCATGTAACTTGTTTGACAGAGCAATATTTTTATATTTGAGTTCTTTTGAGACAGGTTCATGGATAGGTGCAGCAAGATTTTAGTGTAGGCTCTGTGACTAGGTGTAATTAACAGCATTATGGCAATTCCTAGATTGATATATAGGCATTATACCCACCAACCATATCCTTCAATAACTATTTAAATTCAGTTATACAGGCTAGGATCAGCAATTATGGTACCAAGGCATGATTTCCCTTGCTTTCTTGAGTAAGGTTGATATATGTAAAGACAACAATGACAACACTGCAATATGTTAAATGCCATGCAGACACCTTGCATTGAATCTTATTATAAGAAGGGTAGCAAAAAACAAATGAACATTGAGTGTTCAGACTTAACTATTATATCAATAATAGATTCAGGGACATCACTAGAAGCATAATTGGGGGTGTATATTCATATATACATGTTTAAATGAGGGAAATAGCCAATCAATATCAAAATAAATCAGTTGGGCTGGCATACAATGAATATATTAGTATGCACTATTAGGTTTCTAAAAACAGCCCCTAATAGATTTCCTTTTATGAGTTCAGCTTATTCATTGGAAGGAGTTTGACTTACCCATTTGATGTTTTCTGCTAGTTATATCTCACCAACTGCATTGTTCAGGCAACATATTTCATTTTTACAATCTTTTTTTGGTAAAAGTACATACCTGTAAACACACTATTTGTACAAGTCACTCTATATTAGGGGTATGACATTGATAACTTCATCACTATTTTATTATCAATGGTGCAGTTTCTAAAATGTGCATACTGTACATTGCTTCAAAGTTTAAATGAAAAGTAACTTCACTATAATATATATTCATTGTCCCCTAACATAGAGGACAATACTTACTATTCAACATTTAGTGTATAGTTGTATTGCATCTTTTTTACATCCACACTACTGTTCCATTTACATTAACTCCAAATGGCATAAGTGCAGAAATTTACACACAGTTCATCAAAACAGGACAATATTAATGTGTCTTTGTAAGAGATAAAGCATTGTGTATTTTTAATCTCTACACTACAGTGCCACTTAATTAAGTTTGCCACAGACCTATTCCAAAAACAGCAAGAGGTCTGTTACGATTATGCAAAAATGAGCCTAGTCGGGTTTTCTGCTGTCAAAATTTCAAAATCGTTTTTATATTTTTAAATTTTGACTGGAAAAACTTTGTTTTTGTGTAGCTTGCAACAGGTGCAACTCGAAACAGGCCTCTTGCTCTTTTTCGAAAAGGTCTATAAGTAATGTTTAATGCATGCTACAAACAATTTGCATTAAATAAGGACAAT
This sequence comes from Dendronephthya gigantea, assembly GCF_004324835.1. Taxonomy (NCBI): domain Eukaryota; kingdom Metazoa; phylum Cnidaria; class Anthozoa; order Malacalcyonacea; family Nephtheidae; genus Dendronephthya; species Dendronephthya gigantea. Next base: position 32,532 of record NW_021163286.1, on the reverse strand, counting down.
GTGTCATTGCAAGAGCTAAGGCACTATGAATATGAAATGAATATATGATTGTGTGGCTTTTCAACATTATTAATGTATAGTTGTATTGTGCATTTTTTAATCTCTACACTACAGTGAGATTTACATTAAGTGTATCATAAAAAATGTTTAATGTGTGCTACAAGCAATTAACACAATGTTGGATTAAAATTAAACAGGACAATGTGTCATTGCAAGTGATAAAGCACTATGCATGTGAAATATATGATTTTCTGGCTTTTCAACATTATTAATGTTTTTAATCTCTACACTACAGTTTGATTTACATTAAGTGTGTAATAAAAAATGTTTAAATGTGTGCTACAAGGAATTAACACAATGTTGGATTAAAACAGGACAATGTGTCATTGCAAGCGATAAAGCACAATGCATATGTTTGTGTTTCATATGATTGTTTGGCTTTATTAGTTTACTTAAAAATAAAGTGTTCAGATTTCATTTACTTAACATAACATTGTGGGAATCTGTTATATGTGGTACAAGCAATTAACACAATGTTGCGAGTGAAAATTAAAGTACAAATGTATGATTTTAACACATTAACTGCATTAGTCAAATGCTAATTTTTTTGCAGAGATACACGTATAAAAAAGCAATAATAAAATATCAGATAAGGAAATTTGCTAACACAAATTTTCTATAATCCGACTGATTCCCAGCGCATTTATGTTAACTCATGACTGCATCCACACTACAGTTATACGTGCCATTTCTCTCACTTTCAGCTCGACAAAAACGATACAAATTCGGGGAAATTCTGAATATATTATTTTACGGTACCGAGTGTTGAACTGCACTGAAATTATAAAGCACTGGAATTAGTGTTTGAGCAAAATTATTATATTATACGAAGAAACTGCCTATAAAAAGACCCCAAATGAAGAAACACGTAGGCTCATAAATGAAGAAGGGCTGTTTAGTGCGTATAACAATGCTAACCACCAAAAAACCTGAAATTAGTAATGCTGGTATTACTCTCACCAAATTTGAATAAATATTATAACAGACACAGTTAACTGTGATGTAAAGGGGGTTATATAATTTCTGTAACTGTAAAAGGAAATATTTAGAGTATGCACTTGCAGAAATCACCAATACTGCAAAAGTTCGTACCCATGGCCACGTTCCATACCACAAATTTGAAGGATCAAATTTTCACATTTTGGAATGGATCTCTAGATGATCGCAGAATAATTTAGCACTGCCACTGAATTAAAAGAAAACAGAGTTTCAACCATCAGTATAAAAGCATTTATGCATTAAACTGAAACTACAATTGGGCATATATCATAAAATAGAAACATTTAATCTGGACCCGGTTATTCGAAAGGCTGTTAGCTATGCAACATCTGGTCCTGTGCTGTAATTTAAAGTTACGAACTCTCAACTACGCGCATATTTACTTTTCAACCACCGCTTTTGCGATAAGTCAAATACTAGCCTGATTTTGGTTGATTTAGGCTTAGCCTGACTCACACTAGATTCTAAGAATCGGGAATCGAATGTATTATTTTTGGCGACAGACAAAGGATTTTGCGCAACAAAGAGGATCCCAGATTCTTACAAGAAGTGTGAACAAGGCTTTAAATCAATAAGTGCACAACACAAGGCTGATTTCCATTCCAACTGGGAAACATTCACAGTTCACATTCAAAGAAATTGATCCAATCAAATCCTCATTTAATGTTATTACGTTTTGCATTGCAAAAATTTTAGATAAAGACAAGTGTGTAGACATACACTTTAAGTTGTCTTTCGATTGATTATACAAACACAATGTCCCTCGATTTATTACATCAACACTTAATAAAAAAGCTGGAAAGGAAAACAGGCTTTAAACAAGAATCTGCCTTTCTCGATACTAATCTTGATTTTTCTCTTTAAATCATGGCTACAGAAACGGCACTGTTTTTTACTTGCCAATTTACCGAGACCAACTGGCAATATTTGTCACTGTCATTGATGCGCTTCGGGATATAAGATAGTGTTCTGGAAATTGAAGGGTTTTTGGTGTTATAACCTTTTTCTCGAAGCCAAATAAGGGAAATAAATTCATGCCGGAAAACCTGCTCCCATCGATACGGGTATGCAGTGTTCTTACAGTACCTTGAAATTGCTATATGTTTGGCCTTTCTTCCCTCCATTGAATTCATACCCAAACCTAAACCATACTTACCTTTCATCTCCTTGGTATGCACTGGAACAACATGCCCAGGGGTCCAGATCGTAGGATTCACCGAAAAAAACAGTGAGTATCCACGGACAAAATTAGAACAATGCTGCTTTAACATACTTACCTGTCCATCTGTGATTTTGATACGGCTAAACAAGGAAACTGAATCTCTAAGGCAAAGACAAAGAAAAGAATGAATATGAAGATGTTTAGATTGCATACCAGTGGAATCTTTCTCGAGAATATCTAAAAGGTACATAAAATTTTGCGAGAACATCCGTGAGTCTTTGCCTGTAAACCTGTAATCAAACTCTTTACCACTACCCTTCGTTTCATTAAACCATCTGATTACTTTGTTTGCCAACCTTGAGAGAGAACATTTTGACCGCAAAGTTTCAAATACTTAAAAAATGGAGATTGAGATGAAACCTGAGAAAAAGAGTTAACTGAAGAGGGTAATTTGGCCATTCCAAGGGCAATATGCAGAATATAACGATGGGCTAAAGCACAAGCATTATTCTTTAAGTGCAGTGGGTCAACATGTGCCCGGTCAATTAATTCCCCAATAATTGGGACAAATTCTTGTCTACTCTGTTGTTCAGCAATGAAAGATGTTACCTTGTTCCGCTTAGTACTTGCTGCTAACTTGGATTTGACTAATGATGCTTTAAGCTTATCAACCTGCCTTGCCACTTTAAGTCTATTAGCATACTTCAGGGCTTCCAAGTGTCAGAAGGTAGAGGGCCAAAAGTACCTGTGACTTTTTCAGCGGATTCCAAGGTGACATTATAAAAGATGAAAAATACTTTGCACTGTTAGACAATTCTCACCCTAAAAAAGCTAGCATCTTCATGTCATTGGGCAATTCTGATACTACAAATTTAACCCTTACTACCTCAAACGCGTTCCAAACTATTTTCAACAATTCCAAACTACATATCACAAAAAATATTCTTGATTTTGCAGAATTTGACTAATTTTTCTGCACAGTTTAACCCAAAATATTTAATAGGTATAATTTTCCTTTAATTTCAGAAGAAAAAGTGGTTTTTGAGGTAAATTTGAAAAAATATTTTCCTGCAATTTTGCAGAATGGAAAATTTACTGTTTAATTTAGTGGTAGTTTAGTAGATTTTTGCAAACTGTATATATTTCCAACTTGAAATCAATGAATATATGAAAATTTAGAGAAAAGATTAATTTTCCCTTTTCAAAACTTATATTTTCTTCAAAATGTGAAAACTATATTTAAAAAGAAGAGGAAAAATAAAATGGTTAAATTAATATGAAAAACAACTCTGAATTTTAGACATCCATTTTACTCGCAGAGGCGCAATTATAAAAGTAATGGCAAAATTATTACAAAATGGGACTCCGAATTTCGGACACCCATTTTGTTTGCAGTAAAGTAAATAATCATGGCAAAATGATTACAAAAAGGGACTCCGAATTTCAGACACCCAATTTAATTGCTAATGCAATGGGACATTCATAAAAAATGGCAGAATGGTTACCAAAATTGACTCCGAATTTCGGACACCCATTTTGTTTGCAAGAAAGTAAATAATTATGAGAAAATGGCAAAATTATTACAAAAAGGGACTCCGAATTTCAGACACCTAATTTGCTAATGCAATGGGACATTTATAACAAAATGGCAGAATGGTTACCAAAATGGACTCCGAATTTCGGAACCCATTTTGTTCGCATTAAAGTAAATAATTATGAAAAAATGGCAAAATGATGACAAAAAAGGACTCCGAATTTCAGACACCCATTTTGCTTACAATAGGGCAATTGTACGAAAAGGGCACAATGGTTGCCAAAATGGACTCCGAATTTCGGACACCCATTTTGTTTGCAACAAAGTAAATAATTATAACAAAAAGGCAAAATGATTATTACAAAAAGGAACCCTAAATTTCAGTCATTTACATCTTCTTCCAAATGGAATCATACAGTAATAGGAAATTGATTAGTAATAGGAGAGTCAACAAAGAGTCAAAACATTATTAAAAAAAGATTACCCAAAAACCTCAACAATTTGCAGAAGTATGTGTCCACAAAGCAGTGCTATTGTAAATTGCTATACATTTATTGTGTTGACAAATTCAGTAGTGTACAATATATTAAAACTTACATCACATGCATTCAGTACACCACTTGCTCTTTTGCTGCACAGTCCACGCACATAAAGAATAAAATCCCTACTTACCTAAACTACAATACACTGATTTTACACGATAAACACACAACAGACAGGGTCTGATTGAAACAAATTTATAGTAAAAATTGCAACTAAATATATCCACTTCTGACAGTTCATCAGATCTAATATATTTAGATCAGATGTAATATATTCAGAGATCCAGCCATCCAGGCCACAATATAAATACGTTTGAATTGTGTCTCGTGTATTTTAAAAACATGTATGGCGAAGAAGGCAAACTTTTTTATAAATAAAGTTTTTTTAAAATATTACTGAATGTTTCCGTGGTTTCGCTAACTAGAATTCTTAGAAGGTTGTCCAATACTGAAATTATCAAGATCTGATATGTAAATTAGTGCAGCCATATGCATCCAATACCGGTAAGTGAGCACGAATCTTCTGCATTATAAAATAACATTTATTGATTTATAAGATCATAAGGCAGCCCCAAAAAGCGTGTTGATGACAGTAAATAAACAGAGTAAATACTGTATACGCAAGTGTTGCAACACGATTTTTTAGCTGTTATATTTTGTTTAGGTTATAAATTGAGTCATGGCAATTTCTAATGCTCACTGATAGATATACAGTAACAATAGTACTTATGCATTAGGCAGGGCCGTAGCTAGAAGCTTAATTGGGGGGGTGCATATTCATATATTCGTCTTATGCCCGAATGATTTCTTTTGTATGCTATTCTTCCTATGGTATATAAACATGAATATATGAATATACGCCCCCCCAATTAAGCGGTCTAGCTATGGCACTGGCATTAGGACATCAAATGCTTCAAAAATACCAGAATTTCCTGCAAGAATTATCATAACACATATTGCAATTCTCTCAGGGAATGCTGCTCTTAGTCGTCACACAGAAATAATTGACATCGTATAAAAATAATCAAACCATCCAACCACTTATTTATGTCATAAATGCATGATAAACACTCAGATTATGGGTATAACTTTTTACAGCATTCTTCAAATGCTTTTCTTATATCTAAAAAAAAGAAAAAGAAAATATTCAGAAAAACAAACAATTAATGGATTGTTAATATTTATCTGTTGGCTGATTGCTTCATTTATTGGTGCAAAAAATCAATACATGCACTGTAAGCTGATGACTCACAAACAAAAAGCAAGCACATGCAAAAGCCTGAATTCACTAGTGTTTTATTTTAACCGTGATAACATTCACTAAATTTCAGATACTATGACAAAAAGTTGAACTTTGAAACAATGCTCAAAAACAATGATCTTAAATTACCCAAATATAAAGGAATTTTTTACATTGTAAAGGGCAATCTTGGTAATCAATCAATTTTGGTAATCAGCTTATCTCTATTATTTTGTTACACTGTATGTCAGCAGAATAGAACAAAATGTAATTGTATGGTAATTGTTTGTGTACACCCTAGAATTTGCTATGTCAGATGATTTTATATAAGTACTTGTCTGTTAAGACATTTACTGTATATACATAAAAAAATTTTAGATGCTTTGAAAAACAGCCAAATAATGCATCAATGTCTTTATGCGTATGGCCAACTGGTAGAAAGTTACCCTTTATCTGAAAAATTAAAGGTTACATGCACTAATGCCAATATTACTTTAATTTGTATATATACTATATGAAATATAATTGCGATTCCCGTTGTGGAAAATTACCCCTTTGAAAAACTTGTACATTATTAGTACAAGTACAAAAAAGCACACATGATTTAATTTGATCATTATTAGGTCAAGCTATTTTCTAAGCAGTGTTTACCGGGCTTATTTAGTCTTAGGTCTGCGTACGGACATTTTCAATTAATGACTTTAACGTTAACTTTGCCCGCGCGGGCAAAATGTAAAGGCTTCGCGCACTTCAAGATATCATTAGATATGTAGTTTGTTCCCCAGCGTAAAAGCAGTGTGTAGAACATAACATGTAAGTTAGACAACGAATTTTGAACTTTACTCTTACAAAACGATAATCATACTTGCTACATTAGTGCGAAGATTACGAGGATTTTAAAAATTTTATAAAGAAAGTAAAGTTCAGTCCAGTGATTTCTATATAATATGCCAGGTGCGCATTACGGTATATGGCGTCACAATGCATGGAACATTCTCCTACGTTTAACAGGCGATTGGGCTAAAATGTATAATCATTGACATTGTTGATTAAACGCCGCAAATTTATTATAGACTTAGAAGCAGGCTATATAGCTGAAAGTTTAAGGATGTTTCTCATATCTTATTGTTTTCTTGTTTGTATACGCGCGCGCGACGCTAGTTAAAACTTGGAAGCGCATGTAAGGCCGACGGGCGACAAATTGTATGCGTATATGTATAACGAGTTAATTGATGTAATAAATAGTATAACAATAAATACATGAATGCAAATAACTTAAAATGTTACAGCGCGTCTAAAATATACAAAATTTAAATTACTATCAAACTTATGGATCGGTGAAAATCGCGTCGCGTTATTGAATAGCGTCCGGTGTGTGGATATGGCGAATTTTTTGCGACTAGCAGAAAATGCAGAACAAAATAAATTATTACAACATTTGTCAATATACAGGTGAATATATATTTCTAATCTTAATTTTATATTTAGACATGTAGAAATGTAACATATCATACCGTTTAGCGGACTTAGTGTGATTTCGTTGTCACTGCTGCTAAATCCAATTCCAACAGGCGAAGAGTACAGGCTAGATAGCTGTGAGTGAACATGCAGGAGTCGTAAAATCCCCAGGAAAGCTCGTAACTAAATATCATCATAAAAATTGTGTAGATATAGACTATAGTTCATATACTATATTCAATTATACAGATTGCTTATGTGTGATCTCTTACCACTTTGCGGACTCCTCGTATTCTCATGGTCACTGCTGAAGCCAATACCGATTGGCGAACTGGCTTCTGTTTCTCTCTCTCGAAGAGTTTCAAGAGTGGACGGCGACGCCGGTTCTGGCGAGGATGAAAATCCAAACCCACAAGGCGACGACATAACTACAATTATGCGTTTTAGCCTTTTACCGCTTTCTTCAAAATATTTCAGACAAGCTTAGTTACGAAGTTAGAAAACAGCCCGTTTTCACTAAGATCAGCTTACACCCTTCTAAGTTTTCAAACGTTTTCCGTTATTATGATTTTTGTCGCTAATTAGTATAAACGTTTTTGATTGGTTGAGTTTTGAACCTTTTAACAATGAAAAATTCCTCAGTTACCTATGGTTTTGTGTTCTCGAACGCTGATTCGTTGAGCCGCGAAGACGCTATCACCTTGTATGACGCTATCACCTTGTATGACGCTATCACCTTGTATGACGCTAGAAAACCTTGCCAAAATATACTCTATTCCCTCTGCCAAATACACCAGCAGTTTTGTTCAGCAAGGTTTATTCAGCAGTCAACAAACAGTATTTTAAAAAATGCTTTCTTTCAAATGGTCAATTCGAGTAAATGAGGACAAAGCGTACGTGTTTGTCAACGGTATTCGGTATTCCAAAAATAATGTAGAGTATTCGCATGTTCTGCGCGCTGAAGTGGGAAAAGTTAAAAATTGCGTAGCTGTAAAGGTATGATTTTTAATTTTTTGAGTTTCTTACTGTGATTAATATAAAGATAATAATATTATTATGTATTAAAAGGTAATATATTTTGTATTATATACTGTAGTATTGGTCTCTACCTGCTGAAATGATATGCTGCGTGCACCAGCGACCTTTTGAGTCCTAGTTATATGTTTGTTGTAAGCAATTGATAACCATATTGGCACCAGTGGTATAAAAATACAATAAAGCGATTTTTAAAATACTCTTCCCCCACTCACTATAGTCCAGCGCCTAATCGCGCTTTATAGCGTGTCATTGCCTTGAAGCGCAATATCTGATATAGTTGAACTACAAGTAAAATCTCCTAGCGAGGATCACTTAGCCCTCGCTTAGCGTTCACAAGTCATATACTAAAACGCACGCCGTGACATAATCGTTGAAATTTAATTTTCATTATAAAGTATACACTCATCAATTAATATGACTAAAGCCAAGGTTTAGTTATAATGGACTGTTATAGTTTATAAAACTCCATATTGAGCAGTCTGACTGAAATATATAGTTTATAGTTTTACAATGTTTACCAGACTTCTATCTTCAGGTTACAAAGTATAAATGATATATTTCTGACAGTCTATGATAATGCTCGTGTGAGCTTTCCTAAAACAAGGAATGGCGCCTCGGCCCTCAGAAACCACCTATTTAACGACGGGGCGATAATAATTGGAGTTTGAGACTATAAGTGCATACCTTTAATTGAATCAGGGCGTATATAAGATAGGGCCATAGATTAAAAAATGAATGATAGGGCATGAAACGGCGATTTGGGCCCTGCGAACCCTGCGGGCCCTGGGAAGTAATTATTCATTTCTACATTTAAGCCCAACAATAACACAAATAGCCTAATTATAGTCAATAGTCAATCATCTTGTCAGATAGGACATAGTCAATCATCTAGTCAGATAGTCAGATGGCTAGTCAGAGTATAAACTTTCTGAGTGGCGAAGGTCATTCATTTCTGTTCGTTGTGGTTCATTCAACTACCTCAGCGCTTTGAACTTTATTTAGACAATTTCTTTTTTCTTATTTATAATGTTAATTAGGCTTTTCGTCAAGTTGACAAAAATTTCGAGAAACTTTCTTGTTAATGCAAAATTGAGACCTTTTCAATATGGGAGCTAAAAGGATAAGGTTGATTAGCTGTGTCCCACTATGAAACTTCACACTATCATTGGATCAGCTTTCTTCCTTCAGTTTATTCACCTATTCGCGCTGTATATTTTAAAGTAGTTTTCCGTAAAAAACATAATTAAATATTATGCAGTATAACATTCCAACTAAATTGATATATTTTTATGACTGTTTCAGTTGCTGTAGCTGCTGCAGCCATGAAGGAAGGAAGGAAGGAATGTTCTATGCTTAACACCCAATGAAGAGGAAGCAAGTAACGTATTGCGCAAAATTTGTGTCAATTGCAAATGACAATGCATGTGTAATTTGTTGTTTCATAAATGTTTTTCTAAAACTAATTATATAATTAATTATATATGATTCTTTGCATTTGACTTCAGTATTTTGGTTGTGATGTGAAGGTCTGCAGGTAAAATAAATTTTGGCAGACTCAAGTCGCTTTAGGTTCTAGAATTCAGCTACCTAATTTTTCACTGGTCGGTTTCGCTGCATACATTGTCGGTTGATAAATAAGATTTTGACAGAATCAAGCCGTTTTAGGTGTCTGTTGTTGAAATCTATAAAACGTTGATCACGCACTAAAATTTGGCTCTAAAATCTCATCTCTGCTTAGATGCATTTGATTTATGAATTATGCACATATTGTAGTGGAAGTACTGCATATTTTAGTATGGTAATTAACATCAAGTCGAGGGTATAAATATGGCAGCTTCTGTATAAAGTTTAGTGTCACATATAGATTAAAAGTTGTCTTTACTTGAAGAGTTCTGGCTTTGCTTTTGTACAAGAACGCACAACATGGTGTCAGGTGTAAACTGAATCACGTTGAACACAGTATATCAGTATATACGCCAAGTTGGCCGAGGAATTGATAAAGAAATCAAGCCGACAGTGCAAGAGTGCAAGACGTTGCCGTTTGGGATAGTTGCCCACGAAACAAGATTGTACCGTATTGACTGATGAAAAGAGAAATGTAGACATTTATGTATAGTTCATGTTGAAATACAAATATGTCAGTTGAAGAGGGAACTTTACAAGCACCGTTAATGTCTTCAGTAACTGTTTACAGTCAAATACCGCCGCCTGTGTCTATGAATACAAAAGGAAATTTAGCAGATAATTGGAAATACTTTAAGAAAAGTTGGAATAATTATAAACTAGCTACGGGACTAGATAAAAGAGATAAAAGTGTAGTGTTGGCAACATTATACACCGTGCTGGGTCGAGAAACAAATCAAATAGCTGAAAACTTAGAAGTTGGAGATCCTACTGATCCAGACAGTTTATTAGAAGCATTAACAAATTATTTTGAGCCGCAAAAGAACACGATTTTCGAACGTTATGTGTTTAATACTGCAATACAAGAGGATAATGAGAGTATAGATCAGTACCTGAATAGACTTAGAAAATTGGCAGCGACATGTGATTATGGGGCTCTTACCAGTCAGCTAATTCGGGACCGATTGGTGATAGGAATCCTTGATCAAAGTGTAAGAAGTAGACTACTCCGTGAGAAGACCTTGACACTAGATAGCGCCGTAGATTTGGTTAGAGCTGCTGAAAGATCCAAAAGTCAACTGAGGCAAATAGAGAAACTTGGTGAAAGTCCAATTCACACAGTTGGAAATAAAGGGAATCTCAAACATAAGAAGTTTGAACAACCAAAGATACCGGTGTTATGCAAATATTGTGGTAGAAGCCATAGACCGAGAGAATGTCCAGCCTTTGGTCAGGTGTGTAAGAAGTGTCACAAGAAAAATCATTTTGCAAGAATGTGTAAGTCGTCCATACCAAAGAGAGATGACAAGAAAGAATTAAAAGGCAAGCAGCAAAAAAATACGCAACAAAGCAAACAACAAAACAATATACACCAGTTGGATGAGGGAGAGTCAGATTCAAGTTTTGGAAGTGACGAACTTTTCTGTCCTACCTATGCATTCAAAGGTGTGAAGCAGTATATGGTACAGCCCAAAATTAAAGCTACTGCAGGTTCTGAGTGGAATGAAGTAAAGATGCAAATTGACAATGGTGCAGCTGCAAACTGTCTAAAGATGGAGAACTACAACAAAATGACAGATCCACCAGAGCTAGTCAAAAGCAATGTGAAGCTGACAACATATAATGGGAGCAGAATAATTCCTGAAGGACAGGTATTCGTGGATATTCGTCTGGGAGGACAAATCTTGGAAAAAGTGGTCTTTCAGGTGATTAAAAACGCACCATGTTCGTTATTATCTGGACCTACATCAGAAGCACTTGGTCTCATTACAGTAAAAAACGAGTTACTTGTTAACGCTGTGACATACAACGAAGAGTTGACTGAAGAAGATGTTCTCACCAATTACAAAGATGTGTTCACTGGTCTTGGTTACATAGGAGAGTACAGGATCGAGTTGAATGAAGGAGCGATTCCAAAACAAGATCCACCGAGAAGTGTGCCAGTAGCTCTTCGCGACGAGTTAAAGACGAAACTCGATGAGCTGGTTAAACAAGAAATCTTAACCAAAGTTGAAGAGCCAACGGACTGGGTCAACAGTGCAGTGTACGTGAAGAAGCCAGGGAAACTTCGGGTATGTCTAGATCCTAAAGAACTAAATAAACATATAAAGATTCCGCGGTTTCGTATGCCTACTATGGAAGATGTGACATCTAAGCTTGGAAAGGTCAAGGTGTTCACAGTATTAGATGCTAAAGATGGTTTCTTACAAGTCAAGCTTGATGAAGAGTCAACAAAGCTGACGACTTTCCATACACCCTTTGGCCGTTATAAATGGCTCCGAATGCCTTTTGGTATATCCAGTGCACCAGAGGAGTTCCAGAGGCACGTTCATGATGTCATTGGAGATTTAGATGGGGTTGAAACCATCGCAGATGATTTGCTTGTGTATGGAAGTGGTGGTTCGTATGAAGAAGCTGTGAAGAATCATGATCACCACCTCCTTAGCTTACTGGAAAGATGCAGAGAACGCAATTTGAAGTTGAACAAATCAAAGTTGAGGTTCAAACAACAAAGTGTAAAGTACAACGGACACATTTTGACGGCTGAAGGAATGCTACCAGATCCTGTCAAAGTGGAAGCAATTACGGAGATGCCCCGTCCTCGTCATAAGGCAGAAGTTAAACGTCTGCTTGGAATGGTGAACTATCTGGGAAAGTTCTTGCCACAGCTTTCTGATATCTCCGAGCCACTGCGAAATCTTACCAAAGAAGGTGTGAAATTCATCTGGTCAAATATTCATGAAGAAGTATTCAATAAGCTCAAAGAGATGTTATCGCAACCACCAGTTTTACAGTACTACGATCTGGGTGAAGAAGTCACGTTAGAGACTGATGCCAGTGATTACGGACTGGGAGCTGTATTATTACAAAATGGAAAACCTGTGGCGTATGCCAGTCGTACCCTAACACAATCTGAAAGAAGATACTCGCAAATTGAAAAAGAATGCCTAAGCCTTGTGTTTGGTTGCACAAGGTTTGATCATTTTTTGCATGGAAGAACAAAAATAAATGCGTTGACTGATCATAAACCGTTAGAGACAATATTAGCTAAAAGTATTAACTCCGCACCAAAGAGATTACAGCGTATGATGTTGCGACTCCAAAAGTATCGTTTAAAAGTGACGTACCAGAAAGGCAGTCGTATGTACATCAGTGATCACCTCTCGAGGTCTCCGTTTCACGCAAGTCAGAAAGATAGCAGTAAAGTAGATGATTATGATATTTTTACGGTCAACGAAGAAAACGAGTTGATGAAAGACATTGAAGATATTGATCCGAACGTCTACCATAACGTTACAGATAACTCGTTGAAGAAAGTAGCTAAGGCAACAGCTGAAGATGAGAACTTGTTGATTTTAGCAACCTTGATTATGCATGGTTGGCCCAGTGATAAAACACAAGTTCCTTTCAACGTCAGGGAGTATTGGCCTTATCGTGATGAACTCTCTGTGCAAGATGGTATAATTTATAGAGGCACCAGAGTCTTGATACCTACAGCGTTGAGACCACGTATGCTTGAGCAGATACACAGCGCTCATTTGGGAGCAGAGAGATGTATAAGAGCAGCTCGCGATTCGCTGTATTGGCCAACGTTTAACAACGATATCAAGTATCTGTGCGATAATTGTGAAGTCTGTCAAGAGCATAAACCAGATCAAACCAAACAACCGATGCAGAGCCAACCCATTCCAAAGCGTCGATGGCAGTATGTTAGTACAGATTTGTTTTCGGTCAAGAACGACACATATGTTGTCGTCGTTGATAATTTAACGAAGTACTGGGACATCGAAGAACTGGAGGAAACAAGTGCCCAAAACACGGTTCTGCAAACTAAGAAGATTTTCTCGAGACATGGAGTGCCAGAGTTTGTTATATCAGACAATGGACCCCAGTATACAAGTAGTGAATATAAGAAGTTCTCCGAAGAGTGGAATTTCCAGCATCATACCTCCTCGCCATATTATCCAAAAGGGAATGGGGTTGCTGAGGCAGCAGTGAAACAAGCGAAGAGGATACTAAAGATGAGTAGCGATCCTTGGTTAGCGGTCTTGGAGATGCGAAACACCCCTGATGAACTGGCGTCGCCAAATGAGAAACTGATGTCTAGAAGAACCAGAACTACTCTTCCTATTAAGCCTGAGTTATTGGAACCTGTCATAATATCCACTAAAACCATTGTTAAAGCGACAGTGAAGAAGAAACAGCAAAACAAACGATACTATGACAAAGTTTCCAAACCCTTACCTCCCTTGGTTGTAGGAGAGAACATTAGAACTAAAATTAAGCCTAGTTCTCATCCTTGGTCTCGCGGAACTGTCGTGGGTAAACACAATGACAGATCTTATATAGTTGAAGCTAACGGAAAACAGTATAGAAGAGATCGGCTCCACATTCGGAAAGGTTGTGAGCTTGTGATCCCGAGGTCAAATAGCCCTACCCATTCTGCAGGTTATGATATCCTTCCTCGTCAGGTTATACCATCAAGAAAGGTCCTAACCTCGCCTCAGCGTGTTGAGCCAGAAGATATCGAGATTTCATCGTCATGTGACAAACAATCCAAGTCACCAACGAAACCGCTCAATAGTACCCAAAAACCGTTAAACGTTCCAAACCCACAGACCTCTTCCACAACCTTAAGAAGATCCGGACGCGTACGAAAACCTAACCCTAAGTATAAAGATTTTGTCTTGGACTAATAGACTAATAGACACTAACGTTGTTGGTTAATTTGGACAGTTAGAGTTTTTTTAAAAAAACTTTTATGAAAAAACAAACCAAAAAAAATATACGAATTTAATAATTGCTGCCTGTCTTGTAAATATTTAAAAAATGTATAGAAAGGAGGATGTAGTGGAAGTACTGCATATTTTAGTATGGTAATTAACATCAAGTCGAGGGTATAAATATGGCAGCTTCTGTATAAAGTTTAGTGTCACATATAGATTAAAAGTTGTCTTTACTTGAAGAGTTCTGGCTTTGCTTTTGTACAAGAACGCACAACACATATGATTTAAACAAACAATCAAACCAATATTTTTTTAAAATTGGGCTACACTCTGAAAAAGTGCTTTTTATTTCAGTACAGGATCGGTGACAGTACAAACTGAAATTCAGCCTTTAATCTCAGGACATTTAATTGTTTATAGCAGATTTGTGACAAACTCAGACCGTTTATGGCGTCTGAAATTTAGCTTCCCAATTTATCGCTTGTCGGTTAACATAAGATTTTTAATTTTTGGCAGGCTGAAACGATTTTAGGGTCTGAAATTCAGATACCTTCTTTATCTTAGGTCGGTTAATATATAAGATTTTCGCAGACTAAAGCCGTTTTAGGTGTCTGAAATTCAGATACCTTAATTTATCCCAGGTTGGTTAATATATAAGATTTTCGCAGACTAAAGCTGTTTTAGGTGTCTGAAATTCAGATACCTTATTTATCTCAGGTCGGTTAATATATACGATTTTGGCAGACTCAAACCGTTTTAGGTGTCTGAAATTCAGATACTTTAATTTATCTTAGGTCGGTTAATATATAAGATTTTCGCAGACTAAAGCCGTTTTAGGTGTCTGAAATTCTGGTTCCAAATTTATCGCTTGTCGGTTAACATTAAAAGATTTTGAATTTTTGGCAGACTCAAACCATTTTAGGTGTCTGAAATTCAGATACCTTATTTATCTCAGGTCGGTTGATATATACGATCTTGGCAGATTAGAGCCGTTTTATAGATGTCTGAAATTCAGCTTCCCAATTTATCATTTGTCGGTATCATTTGGCAAACTCAGATTTGTTTTAGGTGTCTGAAATTCAGATACCTTATTTACATCGGGTCCCAGTTGATAGAATGATGTCTCGTTTAGTTCAATACGTTGTTTTTGGCAGAGTCCCTAAAAACTGTCTGCAAAAAACGCCAATTTGATTTCATAAATTTAAATCTTTGAATTTTTTTGGGTTTTTTTCATTAATTTTGCAGAAAAAAAAATTAGTTTGGAATTGTTGAAAATAGTTTGGAACGCGTTCTCATTGTTGCACAAAATAGTATAACTTGAACTCTCAATTTTCTTAATGTCAATTAGCAATCTTTGCAAGAACCGTGTTGCAGGAACACAATTCTCACTGCAATTGGCCCCAAAGAGAAGGAAATTTTCATTTGAACTCAGAACACCCTGACCAATATTTAAAATGCTTACAAGCCAGGACCATGCCAAATCATCCTTACCAAAAGGTGCTCCATCTCCACCTAAAGCAACATGAAATGTGTTAGTTTCAGTAAAAGTTAATAATTCATACAGATCATTCGAGAGACAGAAGTCAGCCAGCCTAAGAAGTAGTTCTTAAATGTCACGATAACATCCACTTACCTTGACTTTCTCATCCAAGCCCTCACAAAGAGTATCACGAACACTATGTAGCTTACCTACATCAATGCTTTTTACATAGGTTGTTAACCGATGGTATGGAACAAGACGAGGGATGGGGCAGTTAGCAACTGTCATACGCACATGCTTCTTCTTATGAGCCGAATAACTGTAGGTGGATGCCCTATACACTGACATATACTTTACCTTACCCATTACCCCATTACAATAATACACAGCTATAGATCGCAACATATTTTGACTGGTATGTTCAAATTGATCAACTGCCTTCTTGTATAACTTTGGAAATACCTTCTTCTTCAACTTTTTGCATTTATCCATCCCACAAACTAGATCATCTTCTGAACATCTACTTTCAAGTGCCTTAAGCAAACCAGCAGTACTTGCCTTCAAACTTCGTTCTTCCCCCCCATGAATATTCTTAGCTACCTCAATTGTTTCAGCACTACGCCTTCTCTTGGTCCTCTCACTACAACTGCTTGTTTCAACTTTCCTTCTCTTATTAGCACCGGCTTTAGACGTACAACCTGCCTGTCTGGCTATATATGATCTATCCTCTATTTCATCAACTACTTTTGCTATCTATAATATAGGTTGCACTAGATAGTAAATACTATAAATGGGTACAGTTGCTTTGTTTTTACTCCACTGGATTTGACTATATAATTTCGTGAACTTAGTACTCTGTCCGGAAAACAACTATTAAAATAAGAGCTGAGAAGGCTTGTTTACAAAACTAAATGTTACTCAAGTGTTTGCCTATGTAAATTATTCATAAGTTACGCTTTCCAGGCCTCGACCTACATGTAAATGTTTTTGCGCTATGGATTGTCATGTTGTATCTTTATAGTTATATTTCAACAATAATTAGGCTACTAAACTATGAAATGGTTCAAACATACATTTTTGTCTAGCCGGGCCAACTTCTGCTTCTTTGCAATCAGCGCCTTGCTTTGTTTTGCCAACGTTTCTGTTGCCAAACGACGTTCCTTCATATATGCGCCGACATTGAAACGGCTGTATTTACGCGATTTTGATAAAGGCATTTTTGCCGATATTACGGTCGTAAATCAATATAAAAAAAACATACGATTGTAGACGAGTATATTCTTTTTTAGAATTATTGAACGTTAATATCTGATGGCGTAAAAAACAAAAGTTATTTGAAGATAAAATCATGTAATTTTCTGAAAATTTTCAATGAGCGTCATTGTGTAGCGCAAGCCATCACAAAACAAAACTAAACCTGCGGAAGTGGATACGTTACCATAGCAACTTTGGTATCATTGTGATCCTAAGATTATCCCCTATTAATCCCTCTAATCGCTATTCGTCTAAAGGAGACCTACAAATCCCCAATGCGCTATAAAAAAGCGCAATTTTTGAAAAGTAATCTCGCCCCTAGTCTTCTGAAAATTCGCGCGATCACGGAAAAAAATTGCTACGTTTGAGTTGGCCGAATATACGACAGTTTATGACAAGCGTGCACGTACAGGCTCTTCATCTCCTTGGTGTGAATTGGAAAAACACATCCAAGGGTCCTCACTGTGGGATTAACCCTGAAGAATAACCAATAACCACGATAAAAATTGGTGCAGTGTTGCTTTAAATCTATGATTTGCTCATCTGTAATGTTCACACGAGTGAACAAAGAAACAGCATTTCGCAAACAGAGACAAAGATAGGCATGAAACATGAAGCAATTCAGCAGCTTTACCAGAAACACCTTTTTATAGCATATCAATGAGAAACATAAAATTATGTAGAAACATAGGAGAATCCTTACCTGTAAATCTATAGTTGAACGCCTTCGCATCATTGGTTGCATTATCGTCGTACCATCGTATGATTCTCTTTGCAAGTCTGTTCAAATTGCACTTAGATCGAAGAACATCAATGAATTTATAAAAAGGTGTTTCTGGTCGAACCTGGGGAAAAAAAGATGGGAGATTAGGTTTGGACATTTCAATCGCTTGATTTAAAAGATAACGATGTGCCAATGCACAAACGTTATTTTTTAAATGTAGCGGTGCAACATGTGCACGGTCAATCAATTTTGGCGGCTTTTTTGTTTGGCAATAAAAGATGTAATGTTTGATCTTTTGGTGTTGGCTGAAACTTTCTTCAACTCTATCTTCTTTTTAAATTTTTCAACAGTTTTAACCACTTTGATCCTGTGGGTGTATTTCCAGGGTTTCCACGTATCAGATGCATTACGACCAAATGTCCCAGATTTAGTCAATGACTCTTGGTCTACATCTGCAAAAGTTGAAAAGTATGTGGCACTGTTAGTTAGCTCTCCAGTTAAGAAGACAAGGATTTTCATATCATTTAGCAGTTCAGCAAACACAAATTTAACGTCAATGCTTGCCCCCTTAGCTAGAATAGAATACGAAGAACTCTGAATTCTTCTAATATCACTCATTAACTTACCCAAGAAGCGCCTTACCTGTAAACAATTCTCTGCACAATTGGTACCAAAAAGAAGAAAATTATCATTGGTACTTAACACACCTTGTCCAATATTTAGAAAACTTAAAAGCCATTAACATGCTGTATCGTCCTTTCCAAAACGGGCACCATCTCCACCCAAAGCAACATGAAATGTATTAGGCTGGTCAAATGTTAGCAGATTATACTTACCATGATTCAGGTAGAACTCAGCCAATTTCACCTTTAAATCTTCTTTGTACAACTTTGGTAGAACCTTATCTTTTAACTTCGGACATCTCTTTATAACATCAACTATATCTTTCTCTTTACACCTCTTGTCTAATGTCTCCAACATTCCAATCGTCCCTGGCTTTAAACTATTCTCACCTCCATGTATTGCACTAACTGCTGACACGGTCGCCATTCTACGCCTTTTCCCTGTCGACTCACTATAATTTCCTTCTCCTGTTGGTTTCTTTCTCCTCCTTTCTGCTCCTGCTTTGTTAATACTAAATGCTACCTTCTGTTCACCTGCTTCATCTACTAACTCTTCCCTGATGTTATCTAACTCCTCAGCTTCACTTACTAATTTCTGCACCTTCATGTAAAGGTGAAAACATCTTTTAACTCGTTACACCGCAATAAACAGCAGGTCCAGACCTTCCCCTTTGACAAGTAAAATCATCTGAAATCATCTGACGTTTGTCAAAAAAGATAAGTAGGGTGCACTAGGGTGTACTGCAGCATAATGGGTTAGCTGGTGTTGCCACCAAAACTTTCAGAATGTATATATATATATATATATATATATATATATATATATATATATATATATATATATATATATATATATATATATATATATATATATATAACAATTATAAATACAATTCTTTTAATTAGTTGCTACTTTAAGTTTCATGCACTTAAGCTGTGTTCTACAAAAGTCTATTTGGAATAGATTTATATATATATATATATATATATATATATATATATATATATATATATATATATATATATATATATATATATATATAGCACTGTGTTCTCCAAAAGTCTATTTGGAATATATTTATATATATAATATATATATATATATATATATATATATATATATATATATATATATATATATATATTATATATATATATATATATATATAATATATATAATCTTGGATTTGTGCGTAGTAAACCAGAGTGCTCAATACAAGTAAATAGTAGAGCAAAAACACAAACAAATCAACAAAACTAAAACTAGTACGTGAAACACAGTGTAGCGATGAAATACAATTTTATGATTATATTTTGTTGATTTGTTTATATATATATATATATATATATATATATATATATATATATATATATAGCCAGTAACATGGGTTTTGTACACGACCGCTGTAGATAAGCAATAGCAGCTTTGTGCCTAATCACTATTTCAAAGCTTTAGAAAAAGAACATTTTTAGTGATGCAAACAAGACTTCTGAAAAAAATGACCAAGCTTTTAAGGAAGGCTATTTTGTTTAAATACAAAATTAAACCACGGTTTAACCAGTTTACTCAACAAGAAATGCACTAAATTGCGAAAGTGCACAGACAAAGTGCACTAAATTGCGAAACGGCTCGCTAAGTAGTTAAATGTTTGTGTTAAGTAGTAGTTAAGTTTAAGACCATGCGTGCATGACACGATCTTGGAAAACATATATATGTATACTATAGACATAGACATACTGAACAAGCAGAATTCATGATATCATCGATCAGAAATTCGGAGTCAAATCATACAAAAAGTACAAGAAAGCTCCTTACCTTCTTATCTAATCGATTCAGCTTCTGTTTAGCATTCTTTACCTCTCTATTCTTATCTTCAACAGCAGCCCAGCCTAAGCTTTTTCGGCGCATGTATTCTCCGACATTGAATCGACCATAAAATTTTGCCTCTCTAAAAGGCATTATATCAAGTGTACTAACACATTTTTAAAAAAATCAAAAACATACGAGCTTTAATAGGCTTTTTTTGTTTGATGTACACCACAAATGAAATAAAAATAAGTTAAAACAAAGGAGCCTATATAAGCCGAAGTTGACACACTTTCCCGACATTAACCAAAAGTCGCCATTTCGCCTGTATACCTCCAACAAGAAGCGCGCTAGGGCAAAGAATTGCTGGTTACTATGGCAATAGTAATATATCATTTTGATCCCCAAGAGTCCTCTATTTACCAATATTTCTCAAATAACCCTCACAAGAAATGCGCACGAGCAATTGCATGTGGAATTAAAAGCATTTTTCTATTTCCAAATTCGCTATCAGTCTCCCAAATGTTAGACGCCCCAGCGATAAAAAATGTCTCACGTCGAATGACCGTTTTTGCGTGCAAAAATGCCAGGCGTGACAACAGAATATTACACCAGCAGTTCATTTCATTCAGGTCAAAAAATTTGAAACCAATTGTCCAAAATAGCAATTTTTCCCTTATATGAGATGTCAGACATTGAAAGCTAAATTCTTTAATATTGATTTGCTAGACTTGAAATTAAGTATGAGTGTTCAAAAGGAATTGACAAAGGATACAACAGAATATTACACCAGCAATTCATTTC
Source organism: Dendronephthya gigantea (assembly GCF_004324835.1). Taxonomy (NCBI): domain Eukaryota; kingdom Metazoa; phylum Cnidaria; class Anthozoa; order Malacalcyonacea; family Nephtheidae; genus Dendronephthya; species Dendronephthya gigantea. The sequence continues at coordinate 11,457 of NW_021163286.1, read as the reverse complement.
ATTGAGTTCAAAAAAATTTAAAACAATTCTCCAAAATAGCAATTTTTCCCTTATATGAGGTGTCAGATTTTGAAACTTAAATTCTTTAATAGTGATTTGCTAGATTTCAAATTGAGCAAGAATGTTCAGAAGGGATTGACAAATCATACAACAGAATATTAGACCAGCAGTTCATTTCATTCAGTTCAAAAAATTTGAAAACCATTGTCTAAAATAGCAATTTTCCCCTTATATGAGGTGTCAGATTTTGAAAGCTAAATTCTTTAATATTGATTTGCTAGACTTGAAATTCAATATGAATGTTCAAACGGGATTGACAAAGGATACAGCAGAATATTACACCTTCAATTCACTTCAAAACAATTGTCCAAAATTGGAATTTTTCCCTTATATGAAGTGTCAGATTTTGAAAGTTAAATTAGTTTGATACAACAGAATATTAGACCAGCAGTTAATTTCAATCAGGTCAAAAAACTTGAAACCAATTGTCCAAGATAGCAATTTTTCCCTTATATGAGATGTCAGATTGTGAAAGTTAAATTCTTTAATATTGATTTGCTGAACTTCAAATTCATTAAGATTTTTCAGAACTGATTGGCAAAAGATACAACAGAATATTAGACCAGCAGTTCATTTCATTCTGTTCAAAAAAATTGAAAACCATTGTCTAAAATAGCAATTTTTCCCTTATATGAGATGTCAGACATTGAAAACTAAATTCTTTAATATTGATTTGCTAAACTTTAAATTCAGTATGAATGTTCAAAAGGGATTGACAAAGGATATAACAGAATATTACACCTGCAGTTCATTTCATTCAGTTCAAAAAACTTGAAGACTATTGTCTAAAATAGCCATTATTGCCCAATATGAGGTGAAAGATTTTAAAAGCTAAATTCTTTAATATTGATTTGCAAGACTTGAAATTCAGTATGAATGTCAAAAGGCATTGACAAAGGATACAACAGAATATTACACCAGCAATTCATTTCATTGCGTTCAAAAAAATTCAAAACAATTGTCCAAAATAGCAATTTTTCATGCACTTATATGAGGTGTCAGATTTTGAAAGTTAAATTCTTTAATATTGATTTGCTAGATTTCAAATTGAGCAAGAATGTTCAGAAGGGATCGATAAAGCATACAACAGAATATTAGACCACAAATTAATTTCATTTAGTTCAAAAAATTTCAAAACAATTGTCCAAAATAGCAATTTTTTCCTTATATGAGATGTCAGACATTGAAAGCTAAATTCTTTAAAATTTATTTGCTAAACTTTAAATTCAGTATGAATGTTCAAAAGGGATTGACAAAGGATATAACAGAATATTACACCAGCAATTCATTTAATTCAGTTCAAAAAAATTAAAAACAATTGCCCAAAATAGCAATTTTTCTCTTATATGAGATGTCAGATTTTTTGAAAGCTAAATTCTTTAATATTGATTTGCTAAACTTTAAATTCAGTGTGATTGTTCAAAAGGGATTGACAAAGGAAATAACAGAATATTACACCAGCAGTTCATTTCATTCAGTTCAAAAAATTTGAAGACTATTGTCTAAAATAGCCATTATTGCCCAATATGAGGTGAAAGATTTTAAAAGCTAAATTCTTTAATATTGATTTCCTAGACTTGAAATTCCGCGAGAATGTTCAGAAGGTATTGACAAAGTATACAAGAGAATATTAGACCAGCAATTCAATTCATTTTGTTCAAAAAATTTCAAAACAATTGTCAAAAATTAGCAATTTTTCCCATATATGAGGTGAAAGATATTAAAAGCTAAATTCTTTAATATTGATTTCCTAGACTTGAAATTCAGTAAGAATGTTCAGAAGGTATTGACAAAGTATACGAGAGAATATTAGACTAGCAGTTTATTTCAATCAGGTCAAAAAATTTGAAACCAATTGTCCAAAATAGCAATTTTTCCCTCATATTAGGTGTCAGATTTTGAAAGCTAAATTCTTTAATATTGATTTTCTGAACTTGAAATTCAGTAAGAATGTTTACCAGAGATTGGCAAAGGACACAACAGAATATTAGACTAGCAGTTCATTTCAATCAGGTCAAAAAATTTGAAACCATTTGTCCAAAATAGCAATTTTTCCCTCATATGAGGTGTCAGATTTTGAAAGCTAAATTCTTTAATATTAATTTGCCGAACTTGAAATTGAGTACGAATGTTCCGAAGGTATTGACAAAGTATACCGCAGAATATTAGACCAGAAGTTCATTTCATTCAGGTCAAAAAATTTGAAGCCAGTTGTCCAAAAAAGCAATTTTTCCCTTATATGAGATGTCAGACATTGAAAGCTAAATTCTTTAATATTGATTTGCTAGACTTGAAATTCAGTATGAATGTTCAAAAGAGATTGACAAAGGATACAACAGAATAATACACCAGCAATTCATTTCATTGAGTTCAAAAAAATTCAAAAAATTTGTCCAAAATAGCAATTTCTCCCTTATATGAGGTGTCAGATTTTGAAAGCTAAATTCTTTAATGTTCATTTGCTGAACTTGAAATTGCGTACGAATGTTTCGAAGGGATTTATAAAGCACACAACAGAATATTAGACCAGCAGTTCATTTCATTCAGGTCAAAAAATTTGAAACCAATTGTCCAAAATAGCAATTTTTCCCTTATATGAGATGTCAGATTTTGAAAGCTAAATTCTTTAATATTGATTTGATAAACTTCAAATTCAGTATGAATGTTCAAAAGGGATTGACAAAGGATATAACAGAATATTACAACAGCAATTCATTTCATTCAGTTCAAAAAAATTCAAAACAATTGTCCAAAATAGCAATTTTTCCCTTATATGAGGTGTCAGATTTTGAAAGCTAAATTCTTTAATATTCATTTGCTGAACTTGAAATTCAGTAAGAATGTTCTGAAGAGATTGGCAAAGGATACAACAGAATATTAGACCAGCAGTTCATTTCAATCAGGTCATAAAATTTAAACCATTTGTCCAAAATAGCAATTTTTCCCTTATATGAGGTGTCAGATTTTGAAAGCTAAATTCTTTAATATTTATTTGCCGAACTTGAAATTGAGTACGAATGTTCCGAAGGTATTGACAAAGCATACAGCAGAATATTAGACCAGCAGTTCATTTAATTCAGGTCAAAAAATTTGAAGCCAATTGTCCAAAATAGTAATTTTTCCCTTATATGAGATGTCAGACATTGAAAGCTAAATTCTTTAATATTGGTTTGCTAGACTTGAAATTCAGTATGAATGTTCAAAAGGGATTGACAAAGGATATAACAGAATATTACACCAGCATTTCATTTCATTCAGTTCAAAATATTAAAGACTATTGTCTAAAATAGCCATTATTGCCCATTTTTAAGTGAAAGATTTTAAAAGCCAAATTCTTTAATATTTATTTCCTAGACTTGAAATTCAGTAGGAATGTTCAGAAGGTAATGACAAAGTATACAAGAGAATATTAGTCAGCAGATCATTTCATTCAGGTCAAAAAATTTGTAGCCATTTGTCCTAAATAGCAATTTTTCCCTTATATGAGATGTCAGATTTTGAAAGCTAAATTCTTTAATATTGATTTGCTAGACTTGAAATTCAGTATGAATGTTCAAAAGAGATTGACAAAGGATACAACAGAATATTATCCCAGCAATTCATTTCATTGCGTTCAAAAAAATTCAAAACAATTGTCCAAAATAGCAATTTTTTGCTTATATGAGGTGTCAGATTTTGAAAGTTAAATTCTTTAATATTGGTTTGCTAGATGTCAAATTGAGCAAGAATGTTTAGAAGGGATTGATAAAGCATACAACAGAATATTAGACCAGCAGTTCATTTCTTTCATGTGAAAAAATTTGAAACCAATTGTCCAAAATAGCAATTTTTCCCCAGCTAACACAATTACGTTGTAGCAACGTTGTACGAACGTTTGCCGAACGTACACACTATGTTGTAATTAACGTCGGGTCCTTCGGTCGACGTTTGGACATTTATACAACGTTCTCATAGCACGTTTCTGGAACGTTCCAACAAAGTACAGTGAAGGTTCACTTAACTGTTGGTATGAAACGTCCTCATTAGTTTGAAAGGCATTTTTCAGACAAGTCCTTGAATTATCAAATTTCATGCAATATATGCATGTTAAAAATTTTTATCTTGCTTAAATTATTGGCCAACAATACAACATGATGTACAGGATAGAATGCAATTTATTTAAATAAAACTTAACTGTGTATACATGTATAAAATTAATACGAATCAAACCATTTACAATATTCTGTATTATATATATGTATATCATGCCAAAAGGCCTATCTACATGATGCGATTAGTCGTATGCGATTCTTATATCGGCGTATGTATTCGAGTAAATACGCGTGTAAAGATGTCAAATTTTAAATTTCGTTTTAATAAACTGAGGAACAGAAACACTGGCATCAGCAATCGTTTTCATACGTCTGGATAAGAATCGCATACCACTATAATCGCATCGTGTAGATAGGCCTTAGATAAAATGTACACCATAAAATAAGTTATGCACTTCCTTGCTCCTGGTTTCTACGATCCTGCAAAGAAAAAAACGCAATAAATGTTAGGTATATGTTGTACATATAAGCCCTTCAAATTTATGGTAATATGTCAAACATTAATTAGAGTCTATAGAAGATAATTTTCATATACGGACCATAAGACGCCCGTCTCCTGTATATGTAGTTTGCACTTTACTAGTGGCTAGTATTAGAGTTTAGAAATTCGATTGTGACAAAGATTGTGAAGAGGTCCGCATTGCTGTAATGCGAGCCTCGTACTCTAGCAATTAAAGGTGAGTTATAGTTACCTTGTATCTAGAGCCACCGGATTTCTGTGGAGCATGCTTCAAATACTCTGCAATTTTTTCCTCGATGTCTATTTCACTTACACCTTTGTGAACACGTAGACAGGCCTCTATAATTGAACTAAAAAAAAAAAGTATAGCTAATTATCAGAAAGGGTTAATAGCAATGAGCCAGTTGTTCGAAAGGTGTATCAGCACTAAAGCACCTGTACAGTACATGGGTACATTCATCACCAAGAAGAATACATTATAATTCATTATTTCCTGGTAAAGCCTGGCATAAATATCATGGGCCAAACAATAATGTACAAAGATACTATGCTATACTTACTGATAACAATTTTCGAGACAGCAAGTTCTTTAAATGCCCGCTTTGCTTTTCTCCTCTTCAGACTATATAATGACAACAGCTTGTTTGTTCCGAGCTTAGCCAGGATTCTTCTTGTGCTAACACCATGGTTATGGCCACACAGAGCAAGGAAGAATTGTAACTAAAAGTGAAATATTTATATTAATTAATTTATCGTGAACAAAAACAGTACGTGGCAGAACAAATGGCAACCCAGGGTGTCTGCAGTATGCTCATTACCATTTTTTTCCTAGCATCTTCATCTGCAAGTCGATCATTAAGGTTTTCCAATTCCTAAACTGAGTCCAGAGGATTGGGAATAATATCCTCAAGCATGTCATTTCCACTAACACCTCTTGTGGCACCAAGTACTACCTGCAAAATTGATAATGCTTCTTCTTGTTTTTCAAGCATTATATCAAGCTTCGTCAGAACAGATCTTTGAAAGCCTAATGACATTTTAAATGTATTTATACTATTAATTATGTAACTTTGTTAGGAATGGGTGACCAGCTTTCTCGATATTGGGAAATGACTGGCCACACCAGAAAACATACATGCACATAATATTAAATTATCACATTACGTGCATATAATTGAAACAACATATCCTCAAAACAAAAAATCAGACAAGATCTCATGGACTCTAAAGAAACCACACCAACTTACTGTCGTGATCCTGATGTAGAGAGTTGCGATTGCCTGATTTTGGTGTTTCAAAAGAGTCTGTAGTTGCACCAGAACCTGACAATTGAGAAAGAAAATTACTGAAAATGCAAAAAGTTATAAATATGACTCTGAACAATATAGCGCAATGTTCTAGAATATATAGTACCCATATGTACACTGACCATGTTTTATGACATATAAAACACTCAGCTTTGTCTCGTGTTATATATGTGATAAAAAACATGTGTTTTAAATAGTACTTAAAATTTTATCATAGCTTCACAACATGACCCGTTATCGCAGCAAGAAAGTGTTCAGTAGGCATAAAATATGCAACATTAAGTTGAGCACATTTTTTTCTCCTTCCAGCTATGTCCAGATTTGAAATAGTGATTTCTTCTTTAGTAACTGTTTGAGAAAGACTACCACTACATAAAATATTTCTCTTTGGTAAAGCATAATGAAATCAAGTATACATACTGTAATGCTGGCTTCTTTCACATGAATTCCTATTGCCTTCAGGAGTTTCAGCAGCTATTTGATAAAAAATAGCCTCAGGCTGGCCTAGCAAAAGCAAATATATTTCACAATTCGCATATGAATTAATGACTCAATACACGTACATACACTGTACAATAAAAGCAGAAAATCAAATGGAACATTCTTACTTAATTACGTAATTACTTGAATTAAATACCAATATTTTAAAATATATTATAGTCATACAACTATTCAATATTAATGTTACAGCATACAGAATAATAAAAAATGCCAAGTATATGATGTAGTCATGCTGTAGGATCTATTATGGTGCATTCTTATAAAGGATCTATATATTATGGTGCAACAAAAATTTGTTTCAGTTTTAACAAGATTGATTAATTATCAAAACCTGCAAACTCCAAAATCTATACCATGAATTTGTGGTCACAGCTGGGCAAATGGGTTGTGTTGCACAAACATTGAACTTTAAATATCAAGTTCAAACTTTAAGTGCACACAGGTATCACAGTGCCATACTACATGTAGGCCTATATACATGTAGGCCCATATATATAAAGGGCCTGCTCCTGCTTGCTGGAAATTGTAGAATGTGTGTCAACTCTCATGCTTTTACACCTACTGTATTTTTTCAATTACTTTAAAAAGCAATTTGATAATTAATGAAAAAGATTTAAGTGGAGCATTTTAGAGGTAAATAACTTAAAATAAGCAAATTTGAGCACGGCAAACATTATTTCTTACATACTGTACATGATACATTTATGACTATATCATGTATGACTGTATGACTATAACAGTGGATGATCAATTTACTTTTTTTGAATAAGCTCTTCAATTATTAAACATATAAAAAAATAAAAGAGAGACAATTTACACCTTATCTAATGTACTAGAGTAACATAAATTATTTATACTTGATTGAATCAGACCAAACTGGCAATTATTGATGGATTGAACTCAATCGATTTCAATCCTTCTTAAAACATACCCATCCGTATTTTTGGAAACGTGTAATATCTCTTTTATCTTCCTTTAAAGTTTTAAACTTTGATTTAATTATTCTATATAAAGCCGTTTAATGAAACGATAAATGTTTATAAAGGATGATGAAAACCACGATATGGCGGCCATCTTGAATGCAAATATTAACATGCCTAAAAATCTTTCCTCGAAAAATATGTAAATATTTTCATACACATTAAATTACTAGCTAGTAAGAATATAATCCCGTGCTTTTGGGCTTATATTCTACACAAACGTTCTGTGATAGAACCTCTAAAATCGCTATACTTTCGCAATATTAAATATATGATAATTAGTGAGAGCTAAAAACATATATATGATCGTCTTAGTATAAATATTTATAAGTCTTATAAATCTAGTATTCTCTGTATATAGGCAACATAATTATACTTACTTTAAAAAATCAAGCGACAATATCCTTAACAAAATCTTCTGTAAATAATACGTATGACTCCAGCAATAGCCAAGACAGAACGACACAACAAGCTTCAAACAGTAAAAATTTTACAGCGGAAAGAGACGATAAAAGACGAACACGCGTTCAAAGTTCAAACAGATATCACGTATCAATATGATATATATAAACACATATGATTTGTGGTAGGATGACACCGAGTGGCAGCCTGCCATAGCAAGCAGAAAATTCTACTTGACCACGGCAGGATTTGAACCCGCGGCCTTCGGTATACTAGTCCGATGCTCTACCAACTGAGCTACATGGCCAACTGCGGGTTTTTGATATTTCGAAACAATACTAGTTTCTTCAATATCATGAGCTTATCAGCTCAAAGGTGGATTAATGATGATGGTTACCATGGCAACCATAATTTTCATTATGATGATCTTGATCATATTTAGCATATTATTCATGATAAATGATGGTTTTTATAGCAACCATTATTATCATTTTCATGAAAATGATCGAAATTAAAATATAAATGATAATACATTATGGTTGCAATTGCCATTATGATGATCATTATGATGATCTTGATCATATTTAGCATATTATTCATGATATATGATGGTTACCATAGCAGCCATAATTTTCATTATGATGATCTTGATCATATTTAGCAATTATTCATGATAAATGATGGTTGCCATGGCAACCATTATCATCATTTTGATGATCTTTATCATAATTAACACAATAATCATCATAAATCATGGTTGCTATTGAAACCATGATGATCATTAAGATGATCTTGATCATCATTAGTTAATAATCATACTAAATTATGGTTACCATGACAACCATAATTTTCATTATGATGATCTTGATCATATTTAGCATATTATTCATGATAAATGATGGTTACCATAGCAACCATTATCATCATTTTAATGATAATGATCAAAATTAACTATCAATGATAATAAACTATTGTTGCAATTGCAACCATGATGATCATTATGATGATCTTGATCATATTTAGCATATTATTCATGATAAATGATGGTTACCATGGCAACCATAATTTTCATTATGATGATCTTGATCATATTTAGCATATTATTCATGATAAATGATGGTTGCCATGGCAACCATTATCATCATTTTGATGAAAATGATCAAAATTAACATATCAATGATAATACATTATGGTTGCCATTGCCATTATGATGATCATTATGATGATCTTGATCATATTTAGCATATTATTCATGATATATGATGGTTACCATAGCAACCATAATTTTCATTATGATGATCTTGATCATATTTGGCATATTATTCATGAAAAATGATGGTTACCATGGCAACCATTATCATCATTTTAATGATAATGATCAAAATTAACATATCAATGATACTAAATTATGGTTGCAATTGCAACCATGATGATCATTATGATGATCTTGATCATATTTAGCATATTATTCATGATAATGATGATTGATATGGCAACCATGATTTTCATTATGATGATCTTGATCATATTTAGCATATTATCCATGATAAATGATGATTGCCATGGCAACCATTATCATCATTTTAATGAAAATGATCAAAATTAACATATCAATGATAATACATTATGGTTGCAATTGCCATTATGATGATCATTATGATGATCTTGATCTTATTTAGCATATTATTCATGATATATGATGGTTACCATAGCAACCATAATTTTCATTATGATGATCTTGATCATATTTAGCATATTATTCATGATAAATGATGGTTGATATGGCAACCATTATCATCATTTGGATGATAATGATCAAAATTAACATATCAATCATAATAAATTATAGTTGCAATTGCAACCATGATGATCATTATGATGATCTGGATCATATTTAGCATATTATTCCTCATAATTTATGGTTACCATAGCAACCATAATTTTCATTATGATGATCTTGATCATATTTAGCATATTATTCATGATAAATGATGGTTGATATGGCAACCATTATCATCATTTTGATGATAATGATCAAAATTAACATATCAATCATAATAAATTATAGTTGCAATTGCAACCATGATGATCATTATGATGATCATGATCATATTTAGCATATTATTCCTCATAATTTATGGTTACCATAGCAACCATAATTTTCATTATGATGATCTTGATCATATTTAGCATATTATTCATGATAAATGAAGGTGCCATGGCAACCATTATCATCATTTTGATGATCTTTATCATAATTAACCCAATAATCATCATAAATCATGGTTGCTATGGAAACCATGATGATCATTAAGATGATCTTGATCATCATTAGTATAATAATCATAATAAATTATGGTTACCATGACAACCATAATTTTCATTATGATGATCTTGATCATATTTAGCATATTATTCATGATAAATGATGGTTACCATGGCAACCATTATCATCATTTTAATGATAATGATCAAAATTAACATATCAATGATAATAAATTATGGTTGCAATTGCAACCATGATGATCATTATGATGATCTTGATCATATTTAGCATATTATCCATGATAAATGATGGTTACCATGGCAACCATAATTTTCATTATGATGATCTTGATCATATTTAGCATATTATTCATGATAAATGATGGTTGCAATGGCAACCATTATCATCATTTTGATGATAATGATCAAAATTAACATATCAATCATAATAAATTATGGTTGCAAATGCAACCATGATGATCATTATGAGGATCTTGATCATATTTAGCATATTATTCATGATAACTTATGGTTACCATGGCAACCATAATTTTCATTATGAAGATCTTGTTCATATTTAGCATATTATTCATGATAAATGAAGGTTGCCATGGCAACCATTATCATCATTTTGATGATCTTTATCATAATTAACCCAATAATCATCATAAATCATGGTTGCTATGGAAACCATGATGATCATTAAGATGATCTTGATCATCATTAGTATAATAATCATAATAAATTATGGTTACCATGACAACAATAATTTTCATTATGATGATCTTGATCATATTTAGCATATTATTCATGATAAATGATGGTTACCATGGCAACCATTATCATCATTTTAATGATAATGATCAAAATTAACATATCAATGATAATAAATTATGGTTGCAATTGCAACCATGATGATCATTATGATGATCTTGATCATATTTAGCATATTATCCATGATAAATGATGGTTACCATGGCAACCATAATTTTCATTATGATGATCTTGATCATATTTAGCATATTATTCATGATAAATGATGGTTGCAATGGCAACCATTATCATCATTTTGATGATAATGATCAAAATTAACATATCAATCATAATAAATTATGGTTGCAAATGCAACCATGATGATCATTATGAGGATCTTGATCATATTTAGCATATTATTCATGATAACTTATGGTTACCATGGCAACCATAATTTTCATTATGAAGATCTTGTTCATATTTAGCATATTATTCATGATAAATGATGGTTACCATGGCAACCATTATCATCATTTTAATGATAATGGTCAATATTAACATATCAATGATAATAAATTATGGTTGCAATTGCAACCATGATGACATTATGATGATCTTGATCATATTTAGCATATTAT